>NW_026115325.1:0-21455 GCF_001640805.2 Lates calcarifer
GAGCACAGGATAAAGAATAGCACAGACGGTTTCAAAAGTTTTCTCAAAAAAATAGAAAGCAACAGTTTAAAATGCTCTCAGGGGCACCGGAGCACTCATTCATCCGGTACACAATGTATAATTTCTGGCTTGAATTAAGACCACATGCATCCATAAGAATCTATTCAATTACACAGGCCACTGTTGAGCCAGAGCCTGCAGTATAGAGAAAAAAATGGAGTACACAGGAGGAGAACAGTGTGAGAGAAAGTAAAAAGACAGAGCTGAGGGGAGGAGTGAGTGGAAACTAGCTAATTTATACAAAATGGTGTTCAGAAATTCTCAAGCAAGGGGCAAGTATTTAAAGTATTTGTACTTTGGAACCGTTGTGGTACACAGTTGCATGTAGGTGACTTAAAACGTGTCTTGGCTGATGTGTTTGTGCAGTTACCCCAGGTTGTTGTTCCTTACCCACACATGATAAATCAAATCACACCCAGTCTTACCAAACAAAAGCTGGTCCATCTGCTGTCTCTTGGGAAGCTTGCAATGCAGGAAGAAAGGCCCAGGTGAGCTTTCAGTCCCTCTTTATAGCCTCTGCTCATCATCTGGGTCCTAATGCTAGGCCATCTCCTTCACCTCTGCGTCTTTTGTTTTCTTTCTTTCTTTCATTCTGTTACAACAGTTCATAGATTTAGAGAAAATCTCTTTTAAGCTTGCAGTTGTGACAATAAAGGCAGCATACAGGAAGCTACACAGTGAACAACCCAGAACAAGACCGACATCTAAACTCAGTGGGCTTTAAAATGAAAATGTTCAAATTCACACTGACAGATCCCAAAAGATCAAAGCCAGAATACAGAGTTTTACCTGTTCATTTAAGCCCACAGCTCCAGAGACAGATACGTGCATTGAGTTCTATGAATATGAGGAGTCATGGGCAGGAATCACAATTATCTTGTATCCATTCTGCCAGGCCATGAAATTGAACTGAACTTCCTCTGACCGTCCCCTCATTCCTCTCACAGCAGAAAGGGTCAGGAACTCTGGTACTTCCTACCATGCTGTGGGGCTCAAATAACACAGAGACACCATGAGAAAAAGCTAACATATAATTTCCTCAACATCTGCTACTGCAGCAGGTTTTTGCCTCCCGTAAGCTGGCAGGGCCTCGTGCTGCGGACATGATGTGGATTTAAACCAATAGTGTGATTATTGCTGCAGCCAGACAGGGCTCGGACTTGCCAACTGTGACTCAGGCGGGTTCTGTGTTTATTATCTGCCAGACGCTTCAAATGCTCTCCTACTTAAGGCCACCATACAAGGTTCCAGATCAGGCTTTGGACAGACAGACAGACAGTCAGACAGTAAAAGGCCAATTTGGCACTGAGGAATGGAAAGATAAAAGTGAGCCCTCAGCTACTTTTGGAATGTTAACATTTTTTCCCGCTTGGATGAATACATTTCCAGAGAGCAGTACACCACCCGTTCACTGGGAACACACCTTAGTATGCTAGTATATATCCATCACGCGTAATGGTCCATGGAGTTGGTCAGTCTGTGGCTAATAGGTCAGACTTGTCCACTCTGTTTACAATCCCTCCAGCCATGCATATCTGGCTGTATCAGATAAATAAAGTATGCTGACACCTCTGTTCCAGTCCATCTCTTTCATTTCCCACCCATAGACTATATCGCTGAGGCAGGGGACAATTGTTGTGTTACTCACCTTCTCCTTCTGCTTCCCCTCTCTAATTCAGAACATCTGAGAGGCAGTCTACAGGGAGGAAAAGAATAAATAGAGAGGTGGAGACAGTGGCTTTTTTTCAAATGCATACCATGGCTTATGGCTGCAGTTAAGATCTTATTTGGTTAAATTAGTAAAAGAAACCTTTCGTATCTGTTGCCATAAATAACATCTGATTTGGTGATATGTCACAGTTTGGTATAATGTTTAGGTGGAGGCAGGAGTAGACTGGCAACAAAAAGCAGCCTGGAATCTTCTGTCAAGTGGCCCCAATTTGGTACACTGTATTTGAAATTACACAACATGTTTGTTGATCAGTAAATCATAATAGAAATACTACTACTAAATAAAACACGCAATCTGTTCATTTGTATTATTTGTGTTAGGCTAATAAACTACTTCAGATCAGTTCAGAGGTTCTGGCTGGTGGTCACACATACCTGTCTCCATAGAGGTCCCTGCAAAGACTTCCTAAAAACTTTCCCTGTCTGACTCAGGCCCACCTGTTTGTTAAAAATGCATAAAGAGACATCATTTGGACTGTCTGACATGATCATCAAATCTTGTACTCATTAAAGTCATGATGAATGGTACAACCATGACATATGCAAATAAATATGTGGTGTAATATACAGCACAGGCTACTACTTGCCATTCATTCTATTTATCGTAATAATGCAACAATAAATAACATATAACTTTAATATATTCTATTTGTTTTACTGTATTTTAGCTTATTGTTATTTTCTAATCTCTAAACTCCTTAATAACTATATTTAATTATACTTGAGTGTCTGTTTATGAGTTTCTTTTACTCTTTGTCTCAATGCTTTTCCAGTTTTATGAAAAAGCACTAGCCTAGTTGTTGAAATGTGCAGCACAAATGAACTTGCCTTGCAGCCGTTTCATTCGCTCTCCTCCCGTCTGTCGGTTTCCTACTTTCACCGTGGTTTGCGTGTGTTGTCATTGGCTTGATCGTGTGTCGTCATGACCTACTGGGAGGAGCGCAGAGAGGCGGAGAAACGAAGTCGGGAAGCAAGTAAACCCAACGTTTGAACCGTTTCCTCGGTTTGTCAGTACCGTGAGAAAAACTTTATTATCGTAGAAGCCTTTGGATGCTAAAACGAGCTTTAGAGCCTGCTTTTTTGTCGAACAAGAGTGAGCTGGACGCTGAATACACCTGCGACGCGAAGGTAAAGCTAAGAAGCGAACTAGCTAGCGGCTAGCGTTAGCATTTGTGTAACCGGTGATTTGTGGTTTGTGACTAAGGTGTCCCTGACATGAGTTGTGGGGCCCCCAACGTGGACGGGGTGAAAACACAGGGAGCTCTTGATAGTGGTGTTTAAATCACTGTTGTATTTGTTTGTCATTTTACCGACATTTTGCATCTGTTACTAACTTTGTGTTCCATCCTGGTCGTTTTAACTGAGTTTATAGCGGTCTATCATTTAGTTGTTGTCGTTTTGTGTCTATTTGTGGTCATTGTGTATTGTATTGTACCTGGCTGCTTTACACCTGGTCATCAGCGTTAGCATTAGCGGCGAGCGTTTAGTCTTATTTTTAATGATACCTTAGGGGTTTTGTCTTTTTTCCATCATTTTTATTTGCCTTGGTTTAAAGTGTGTTTCTATAACTGTAGCGTCACTGACATGAATTGCGGGCACTTTATGTAGGCAAAGGTAACTGTTAGTAGTCAGTTTGTCTATTATCATGTTGTTGTGATCATTTTGTGGTCTTATTGCATATTGTTAAAGTTATTAATACAGGTAATGTAAAAGTAATTAACAATATCAGAAGTAAGCTGTTACTAGATGTCGTTTGCAAAAGTAAAAGTTACCTGTAAATTTAGAAGTAATATGTAATAAGAAAAGTAATATGTAAAGGTAAAAGTAATCTAATATTAGAGGTATTAGTAAAAGTAATCAGCAATATAAAAGCAATGTAGAATTAATAGTAATCCAAAATAGAAGTAAAAATGTCACGTCATAGGAAAGCATCAAAAATGTCATAGTATAGTTTTGGCATAAAAATTTCCAATGTCATTGTTATTATTAAGGATCAGTCAAAATGGGATTGAAAATTATCTTAATCTTCATGCTTGTCTACAGCGTACAAAACAATATCAGTTCTACCAATAAAATATTGGAGTGACTTGTTCATAAGTGTGTTGATTTTAACTTTTGGTTAGAGGGGTGATATGAAATATGAAATATCTTTACAGTATATAACAACCCTATTTACGTATAAGTTTTCAGATAAGCTGCTGTTAAGTATAATAAATAACACAAATTAAAATCCTGCACTCAAAATGTACTTATGTGATAGTGTTATTATTGTTGTGCAGTTCACATACATACATGATTGCTTCACACACACAATTGGTAATCAATTGACTTTTTCCCAAATATTTGTTGTTGGTTTTTCAGGAGGTGATGACAGTCAACTGTTGATTTTCTGAAACAGCCTCTAATGTTTGTTAAATGTTGTGGTTCAGCTGTAATGTTGAATATTTATCTGCGTTTTCATGGTTACACTGTTGATGAGGAATAGGTGGTAGTGTATTGATCATTTTCCTTTGTATGTTTCTCTCTGATTTCCTCCAGGGTGTCACCACTTCGTCCATGACATCGTCCACGATCACAGAGACATGGTCCATGATCGGAGAGACATTGTTGAGGATGAGGGAGACATCGTCCACGATCAGAGACGCTGTCCATGATCGCAGAGACCTTGTCAAAGATGAGAGAGATGTTGTCCATGATCAGAGACATTGTCCCATGCTTCGTAGAGACCTTGCGATAGAATCGGCGGAGACGGGGGTCACCGATTTGACGGCACTGCCCGCGATCGTGGAGACATTGTCGATGATCACAGAGACAGCGTCTATGATCTCAGAGACATCGTCCACGATCACAAAGGCATTGTCCGTGATTGCAGAGACTTTGTCCATAATCTCAGAGACATTGTCCGCGATCACAGAGACGTAGTCCACGATCACATAGAGTCTTCGTAAAATGAAGAAGTTCTTTGAGACCAGGACAGAGGCCTCCAGGTAATTCACAAACAGCTTTACATCAACTGTCCCAACACAGAGCACTGACATTAAACTGTTTGTGTTCAGTATTCAGTATATCAGAAAAGTGTAAAAATTAGAAGTAATCTGCAATATAAGAATAACGTATGAGTAATCCTTATTAATAGAATTAATGTAAAAGCAATGAGCAACATCAGAAGTAAGATGTAATAGTCAGAGTAATCTGTTACTAGATGTAGTTTGCAACAGTAAAAGTTATCTGTAAATTTAGGAGTAATATTTAATAAGAAAAGTATTATGTAATGGTTACAGTAATGTAATACTAGAGGTAGAGTAAAAGTAATCAGTAATATAAAAGGCAATGCAGAAGTAATAGTAATCCAAAATAGCAGTAAAAATGTCTCGTTATAGTAAGACGTCAAAAATGTCATGGTATAGTCAGGCATAAAAGTGTGAATTGTTATTGTTAAGGATCAATCAAAATAGGATTGAAAAATATCTTAATTTCAGTTTGATCCTACATGATCATGTGTATGTGCTAGACACACTAGACTACACCGTACAAAACTATCAATTCTACAAATAAAATATTGGAGTGAGTTGTTCATGAGTGTGTTAATTTTAACTGTTGGTCAGGGGGTGATTTTATAAATATTTTTCACAGTTTATAACGACCAGTTCTACACTTATTTTCTTTTTTCACTTATTATCTGCTGTGAAAACCTTTGTATATTTGGATGTTATTGTTAAATGAAAACAACACAAAACAAGACATTTTAAATATGTATTATTAAGAAGAAGGTTGAAATGTGAAATAATGATTCTGTATGTGAACGTCTGTGGTGGAAGAAATACTCAGATTTTTTACTGAAGTATAATAAACAACACAAGTTAAAATCCTGCATTCAAAAATTAACTGATAGTGTTTATTATTGTTGTGTAGTTCACAGTAACAGACATTGCTGTGGTGATTAGTTAATAGACACACAATCAAAATCATTGACTTTTTCCCAAATATTTGTTGTTGGTTCTTCAGGAGGTGATGACAGTCAACTGTTGATTTTCTGAAACAGCCTCTAATGTTGGTTAAATTTTGTGGTTCAGCTGTAATGTTGAATATTTATCTGCGTTTTCATGGTTACACTGTTGATGAGGAATAGGTGGTAGTGTATTGATCATTTTCCTTAGCATGTTTCTTTTTGATTTCCTCCAGGTGTCACCACTTCGTCTACGATCACAGAGACATGGTCCATGATCGGAGAGACATTGTTGAGGATGAGGGAGACATCGTCCACGATCAGAGACGCTGTCCACGATCGCAGAGACCTTGTCAAAGATGAGAGAGACGTTGTCCGTGATCAGAGACATTGTCCCATGCTTCGTAGAGACCTTGCGATAGAATCGGCGGAGACGGGGGTCACCGATTTGACGGCACTGCCCGCGATCGTGGAGACATTGTCGATGATCACAGAGACAGCGTCTATGATCTCAGAGACATCGTCCACGATCACAAAGGCATTGTCCGTGATTGCAGAGACTTTGTCCATAATCTCAGAGACATTGTCCGCGATCACAGAGACGTAGTCCACGATCACATAGAGTCTTCGTAAAATGAAGAAGTTCTTTGAGACCAGGACAGAGGCCTCCAGGTAATTCACAAACAGCTTTACATCAACTGTCAACACAGAGCACTGACATTAAACTGTTTGTGTTCAGTATTCAGTATATCAGAAAAGTGTAAAAATAGAAGTAATCTGCAATATAAGAATAACGTATGAGTAATCCTTATTAATAGAATTAATGTAAAAGCAATGAGCAACATCAGAAGTAAGATGTAATAGTCAGAGTAATCTGTTACTAGATGTAGTTTGCAACAGTAAAAGTTACCTGTAAATTTAGAAGTAATATTTAATAAGAAAAGTATTATGTAATGGTTACAGTAATGTAATACTAGAGGTAAGAGTAAAAGTAATCAGTAATATAAAAGCAATGCAGAAGTAATAGTAATCCAAAATAGCAGTAAAAATGTCTCGTTATAGTAAGACGTCAAAAATGTCATGGTATAGTCAGGCATAAAAGTGTGAATTGTTATTGTTAAGGATCAATCAAAATAGGATTGAAAAATATCTTAATTTCAGTTTGATCCTACATGATCATGTGTATGTGCTAGACACACTAGACTACACCGTACAAAACTATCAATTCTACAAATAAAATATTGGAGTGAGTTGTTCATGAGTGTGTTAATTTTAACTGTTGGTCAGGGGGTGATTTTATAAATATTTTCACAGTTTATAACGACCAGTTCTACACTTATTTTCTTTTTTCACTTATTATCTGCTGTGAAAACCTTTGTATATTTGGATGTTATTCGTTAAATGAAAACAACACAAAACAGAGACATTTTAAATATGTATTATTAAGAAGAAGGTTGAAATGTGTGAAATAATGATTCTGTATGTGAACGTCTGTGGTGGAAGAAATACTCAGATTTTTTACTGAAGTATAATAAACAACACAAGTTAAAATCCTGCATTCAAAAATTAACTGATAGTGTTTATTATTGTTGTGTAGTTCACAGTAACAGACATTAGATTATTAAATAGACACACAATCAATAATCATTGACTTTTTCCCAAATATTTGTTGTTGGTTCTTCAGGAGGTGATGACAGTCAACTGTTGATTTTCTGAAACAGCCTCTAATGTTGGTTAAATTTTGTGGTTCAGCTGTAATGTTGAATATTTATCTGCGTTTTCATGGTTACACTGTTGATGAGGAATAGGTGGTAGTGTATTGATCATTTTCCTTAGCATGTTTCTTTTGATTTCCTCCAGGTGTCACCACTTCGTCTACGATCACAGAGACATGGTCCATGATCGGAGAGACATTGTTGAGGATGAGGGAGACATCGTCCACGATCAGAGACGCTGTCCACGATCGCAGAGACCTTGTCAAAGATGAGAGAGACGTTGTCCGTGATCAGAGACATTGTCCCATGCTTCGTAGAGACCTTGCGATAGAATCGGCGGAGACGGGGGTCACCGATTTGACGGCACTGCCCGCGATCGTGGAGACATTGTCGATGATCACAGAGACAGCGTCTATGATCTCAGAGACATCGTCCACGATCACAAAGGCATTGTCCGTGATTGCAGAGACTTTGTCCATAATCTCAGAGACATTGTCCGCGATCACAGAGACGTAGTCCACGATCACATAGAGTCTTCGTAAATGAAGAAGTTCTTTGAGACCAGGACAGAGGCCTCCAGGTAATTCACAAACAGGCTTTACATCAACTGTCCAACACAGAGCACTGACATTAAACTGTTTGTGTTCAGTATTCAGTATATCAGAAAAGTGTAAAAATAGAAGTAATCTGCAATATAAGAATAACGTATGAGTAATCCTTATTAATAGAATTAATGTAAAAGCAATGAGCAACATCAGAAGTAAGATGTAATAGTCAGAGTAATCTGTTACTAGATGTAGTTGCAACAGTAAAAGTTACCTGTAAATTTAGAAGTAATATTTAATAAGAAAAGTATTATGTAATGGGTTACAGTAATGTAATACTAGAGGTAAGAGTAAAAGTAATCAGTAATATAAAAGCAATGCAGAAGTAATAGTAATCCAAAATAGCAGTAAAAATGTCTCGTTATAGTAAGACGTCAAAAATGTCATGGTATAGTCAGGCATAAAAGTGTGAATTGTTATTGTTAAGGATCAATCAAAATAGGATTGAAAAATATCTTAATTTCAGTTTGATCCTACATGATCATGTGTATGTGCTAGACACACTAGACTACACCGTACAAAACTATCAATTCTACAATAAAATATTGGAGTGAGTTGTTCATGATGTGTGTTAATTTTAACTGTTGGTCAGGGGGTGATTTTATAAATATTTTCACAGTTTATAACGACCAGTTCTACACTTATTTTCTTTTTTCACTTATTATCTGCTGTGAAAACCTTTGTATATTTGGATGTTATTCGTTAAAATGAAAACAACACAAAACAGAGACATTTTAAATATGTATTATTAAGAAGAAGGTTGAAATGTGAAATAATGATTCTGTATGTGAACGTCTGTGGTGGAAGAAATACTCAGATTTTACTGAAGTATAATAAACAACACAAGTTAAAATCCTGCATTCAAAAATTAACTGATAGTGTTTATTATTGTTGTGTAGTTCACAGTAACAGACATTGCTGTGGTGATTAGTTAATAGACACACAATCAATAATCATTGACTTTTTCCCAAATATTTGTTGTTGGTTCTTCAGGAGGTGATGACAGTCAACTGTTGATTTTCTGAAACAGCCTCTAATGTTGGTTAAATTTTGTGGTTCAGCTGTAATGTTGAATATTTATCTGCGTTTTCATGGTTACACTGTTGATGAGGAATAGGTGGTAGTGTATTGATCATTTTCCTTAGCATGTTTCTTTTTTGATTTCCTCCAGGTGTCACCACTTCGTTCTACGATCACAGAGACATGGTCCATGATCGGAGAGACATTGTTGAGGATGAGGGAGACATCGTCCACGATCAGAGACGCTGTCCACGATCGCAGAGACCTTGTCAAAGATGAGAGAGACGTTGTCCGTGATCAGAGACATTGTCCCATGCTTCGTAGAGACCTTGCGATAGAATCGGCGGAGACGGGGGTCACCGATTTGACGGCACTGCCCGCGATCGTGGAGACATTGTCGATGATCACAGGAGACAGCGTCTATGATCTCAGAGACATCGTCCACGATCACAAAGGCATTGTCCGTGATTGCAGAGACTTTGTCCATAATCTCAGAGACATTGTCCGCGATCACAGAGACGTAGTCCACGATCACATAGAGTCTTCGTAAAATGAAGAAGTTCTTTGAGACCAGGACAGAGGCCTCCAGGTAATTCACAAACAGCTTTACATCAACTGTCCAACACAGAGCACTGACATTAAACTGTTTGTGTTTCAGTATTCAGTATATCAGAAAAGTGTAAAAATAGAAGTAATCTGCAATATAAGAATAACGTATGAGTAATCCTTATTAATAGAATTAATGTAAAAGCAATGAGCAACATCAGAAGTAAGATGTAATAGTCAGAGTAATCTGTTACTAGATGTAGTTTGCAACAGTAAAAGTTACCTGTAAATTTAGAAGTAATATTTAATAAGAAAAGTATTATGTAATGGTTACAGTAATGTAATACTAGAGGTAAGAGTAAAGTAATCAGTAATATAAAAGCAATGCAGAAGTAATAGTAATCCAAAATAGCAGTAAAAATGTCTCGTTATAGTAAGACGTCAAAAATGTCATGGTATAGTCAGGCATAAAAGTGTGAATTGTTATTGTTAAGGATCAATCAAAATAGGATTGAAAAATATCTTAATTTCAGTTTGATCCTACATGATCATGTGTATGTGCTAGACACACTAGACTACACCGTACAAAACTATCAATTCTACAAATAAAATATTGGAGTGAGTTGTTCATGAGTGTGTTAATTTTAACTGTTGGTCAGGGGGTGATTTTATAAATATTTTCACAGTTTATAACGACCAGTTCTACACTTATTTTCTTTTTTCACTTATTATCTGCTGTGAAAACCTTTGTATATTTGGATGTTATTCGTTAAATGAAAACAACACAAACAGAGACATTTTAAATATGTATTATTAAGAAGAAGGTTGAAATGTGAAATAATGATTCTGTATGTGAACGTCTGTGGTGGAAGAAATACTCAGATTTTACTGAAGTATAATAAACAACACAAGTTAAAATCCTGCATTCAAAAATTAACTGATAGTGTTTATTATTGTTGTGTAGTTCACAGTAACAGACATTGCTGTGGTGATTAGTTAATAGACACACAATCAATAATCATTGACTTTTTCCCAAATATTTGTTGTTGGTTCTTCAGGAGGTGATGACAGTCAACTGTTGATTTTCTGAAACAGCCTCTAATGTTGGTTAAATTTTGTGGTTCAGCTGTAATGTTGAATATTTATCTGCGTTTTCATGGTTACACTGTTGATGAGGAATAGGTGGTAGTGTATTGATCATTTTCCTTAGCATGTTTCTTTTTGATTTCCTCCAGGTGTCACCACTTCGTCTACGATCACAGAGACATGGTCCATGATCGGAGAGACATTGTTGAGGATGAGGGAGACATCGTCCACGATCAGAGACGCTGTCCACGATCGCAGAGACCTTGTCAAAGATGAGAGAGACGTTGTCCGTGATCAGAGACATTGTCCCATGCTTCGTAGAGACCTTGCGATAGAATCGGCGGAGACGGGGGTCACCGATTTGACGGCACTGCCCGCGATCGTGGAGACATTGTCGATGATCACAGAGACAGCGTCTATGATCTCAGAGACATCGTCCACGATCACAAAGGCATTGTCCGTGATTGCAGAGACTTTGTCCATAATCTCAGAGACATTGTCCGCGATCACAGAGACGTAGTCCACGATCACATAGAGTCTTCGTAAAATGAAGAAGTTCTTTGAGACCAGGACAGAGGCCTCCAGGTAATTCACAAACAGCTTTACATCAACTGTCCAACACAGAGCACTGACATTAAACTGTTTGTGTTCAGTATTCAGTATATCAGAAAAGTGTAAAAATAGAAGTAATCTGCAATATAAGAATAACGTATGAGTAATCCTTATTAATAGAATTAATGTAAAAGCAATGAGCAACATCAGAAGTAAGATGTAATAGTCAGAGTAATCTGTTACTAGATGTAGTTTGCAACAGTAAAAGTTACCTGTAAATTTAGAAGTAATATTTAATAAGAAAAGTATTATGTAATGGTTACAGTAATGTAATACTAGAGGTAAGAGTAAAAGTAATCAGTAATATAAAAGCAATGCAGAAGTAATAGTAATCCAAAATAGCAGTAAAAATGTCTCGTTATAGTAAGACGTCAAAAATGTCATGGTATAGTCAGGCATAAAAGTGTGAATTGTTATTGTTAAGGATCAATCAAAATAGGATTGAAAAATATCTTAATTTCAGTTTGATCCTACATGATCATGTGTATGTGCTAGACACACTAGACTACACCGTACAAAACTATCAATTCTACAAATAAAATATTGGAGTGAGTTGTTCATGAGTGTGTTAATTTTAACTGTTGGTCAGGGGGTGATTTTATAAATATTTTCACAGTTTATAACGACCAGTTCTACACTTATTTTCTTTTTTCACTTATTATCTGCTGTGAAAACCTTTGTATATTTGGATGTTATTCGTTAAATGAAAACAACACAAAACAGAGACATTTTAAATATGTATTATTAAGAAGAAGGTTGAAATGTGAAATAATGATTCTGTATGTGAACGTCTGTGGTGGAAGAAATACTCAGATTTTACTGAAGTATAATAAACAACACAAGTTAAAATCCTGCATTCAAAAATTAACTGATAGTGTTTATTATTGTTGTGTAGTTCACAGTAACAGACATTGCTGTGGTGATTAGTTAATAGACACACAATCAATAATCATTGACTTTTTCCCAAATATTTGTTGTTGGTTCTTCAGGAGGTGATGACAGTCAACTGTTGATTTTCTGAAACAGCCTCTAATGTTGGTTAAATTTTGTGGTTCAGCTGTAATGTTGAATATTTATCTGCGTTTTCATGGTTACACTGTTGATGAGGAATAGGTGGTAGTGTATTGATCATTTTCCTTAGCATGTTTCTTTTTGATTTCCTCCAGGTGTCACCACTTCGTCTACGATCACAGAGACATGGTCCATGATCGGAGAGACATTGTTGAGGATGAGGGAGACATCGTCCACGATCAGAGACGCTGTCCACGATCGCAGAGACCTTGTCAAAGATGAGAGAGACGTTGTCCGTGATCAGAGACATTGTCCCATGCTTCGTAGAGACCTTGCGATAGAATCGGCGGAGACGGGGGTCACCGATTTGACGGCACTGCCCGCGATCGTGGAGACATTGTCGATGATCACAGAGACAGCGTCTATGATCTCAGAGACATCGTCCACGATCACAAAGGCATTGTCCGTGATTGCAGAGACTTTGTCCATAATCTCAGAGACATTGTCCGTGATCACAGAGACGTAGTCCACGATCACATAGAGTCTTCGTAAAATGAAGAAGTTCTTTGAGACCAGGACAGAGGCCTCCAGGTAATTCACAAACAGCTTTACATCAACTGTCCAACACAGAGCACTGACATTAAACTGTTTGTGTTCAGTATTCAGTATATCAGAAAAGTGTAAAAATAGAAGTAATCTGCAATATAAGAATAACGTATGAGTAATCCTTATTAATAGAATTAATGTAAAAGCAATGAGCAACATCAGAAGTAAGATGTAATAGTCAGAGTAATCTGTTACTAGATGTAGTTTGCAACAGTAAAAGTTACCTGTAAATTTAGAAGTAATATTTAATAAGAAAAGTATTATGTAATGGTTACAGTAATGTAATACTAGAGGTAAGAGTAAAAGTAATCAGTAATATAAAAGCAATGCAGAAGTAATAGTAATCCAAAATAGCAGTAAAAATGTCTCGTTATAGTAAGACGTCAAAAATGTCATGGTATAGTCAGGCATAAAAGTGTGAATTGTTATTGTTAAGGATCAATCAAAATAGGATTGAAAAATATCTTAATTTCAGTTTGATCCTACATGATCATGTGTATGTGCTAGACACACTAGACTACACCGTACAAAACTATCAATTCTACAAATAAAATATTGGAGTGAGTTGTTCATGAGTGTGTTAATTTTAACTGTTGGTCAGGGGGTGATTTTATAAATATTTTCACAGTTTATAACGACCAGTTCTACACTTATTTTCTTTTTTCACTTATTATCTGCTGTGAAAACCTTTGTATATTTGGATGTTATTCGTTAAATGAAAACAACACAAAACAGAGACATTTTAAATATGTATTATTAAGAAGAAGGTTGAAATGTGAAATAATGATTCTGTATGTGAACGTCTGTGGTGGAAGAAATACTCAGATTTTACTGAAGTATAATAAACAACACAAGTTAAAATCCTGCATTCAAAAATTAACTGATAGTGTTTATTATTGTTGTGTAGTTCACAGTAACAGACATTGCTGTGGTGATTAGTTAATAGACACACAATCAATAATCATTGACTTTTTCCCAAATATTTGTTGTTGGTTCTTCAGGAGGTGATGACAGTCAACTGTTGATTTTCTGAAACAGCCTCTAATGTTGGTTAAATTTTGTGGTTCAGCTGTAATGTTGAATATTTATCTGCGTTTTCATGGTTACACTGTTGATGAGGAATAGGTGGTAGTGTATTGATCATTTTCCTTAGCATGTTTCTTTTTGATTTCCTCCAGGTGTCACCACTTCGTCTACGATCACAGAGACATGGTCCATGATCGGAGAGACATTGTTGAGGATGAGGGAGACATCGTCCACGATCAGAGACGCTGTCCACGATCGCAGAGACCTTGTCAAAGATGAGAGAGACGTTGTCCGTGATCAGAGACATTGTCCCATGCTTCGTAGAGACCTTGCGATAGAATCGGCGGAGACGGGGGTCACCGATTTGACGGCACTGCCCGCGATCGTGGAGACATTGTCGATGATCACAGAGACAGCGTCTATGATCTCAGAGACATCGTCCACGATCACAAAGGCATTGTCCGTGATTGCAGAGACTTTGTCCATAATCTCAGAGACATTGTCCGCGATCACAGAGACGTAGTCCACGATCACATAGAGTCTTCGTAAAATGAAGAAGTTCTTTGAGACCAGGACAGAGGCCTCCAGGTAATTCACAAACAGCTTTACATCAACTGTCCAACACAGAGCACTGACATTAAACTGTTTGTGTTCAGTATTCAGTATATCAGAAAAGTGTAAAAATAGAAGTAATCTGCAATATAAGAATAACGTATGAGTAATCCTTATTAATAGAATTAATGTAAAAGCAATGAGCAACATCAGAAGTAAGATGTAATAGTCAGAGTAATCTGTTACTAGATGTAGTTTGCAACAGTAAAAGTTACCTGTAAATTTAGAAGTAATATTTAATAAGAAAAGTATTATGTAATGGTTACAGTAATGTAATACTAGAGGTAAGAGTAAAAGTAATCAGTAATATAAAAGCAATGCAGAAGTAATAGTAATCCAAAATAGCAGTAAAAATGTCTCGTTATAGTAAGACGTCAAAAATGTCATGGTATAGTCAGGCATAAAAGTGTGAATTGTTATTGTTAAGGATCAATCAAAATAGGATTGAAAATATCTTAATTTCAGTTTGATCCTACATGATCATGTGTATGTGCTAGACACACTAGACTACACCGTACAAAACTATCAATTCTACAAATAAAATATTGGAGTGAGTTGTTCATGAGTGTGTTAATTTTAACTGTTGGTCAGGGGGTGATTTTATAAATATTTTCACAGTTTATAACGACCAGTTCTACACTTATTTTCTTTTTTCACTTATTATCTGCTGTGAAAACCTTTGTATATTTGGATGTTATTCGTTAAATGAAAACAACACAAAACAGAGACATTTTAAATATGTATTATTAAGAAGAAGGTTGAAATGTGAAATAATGATTCTGTATGTGAACGTCTGTGGTGGAAGAAATACTCAGATTTTACTGAAGTATAATAAACAACACAAGTTAAAATCCTGCATTCAAAAATTAACTGATAGTGTTTATTATTGTTGTGTAGTTCACAGTAACAGACATTGCTGTGGTGATTAGTTAATAGACACACAATCAATAATCATTGACTTTTTCCCAAATATTTGTTGTTGGTTCTTCAGGAGGTGATGACAGTCAACTGTTGATTTTCTGAAACAGCCTCTAATGTTGGTTAAATTTTGTGGTTCAGCTGTAATGTTGAATATTTATCTGCGTTTTCATGGTTACACTGTTGATGAGGAATAGGTGGTAGTGTATTGATCATTTTCCTTAGCATGTTTCTTTTTGATTTCCTCCAGGTGTCACCACTTCGTCTACGATCACAGAGACATGGTCCATGATCGGAGAGACATTGTTGAGGATGAGGGAGACATCGTCCACGATCAGAGACGCTGTCCACGATCGCAGAGACCTTGTCAAAGATGAGAGAGACGTTGTCCGTGATCAGAGACATTGTCCCATGCTTCGTAGAGACCTTGCGATAGAATCGGCGGAGACGGGGGTCACCGATTTGACGGCACTGCCCGCGATCGTGGAGACATTGTCGATGATCACAGAGACAGCGTCTATGATCTCAGAGACATCGTCCACGATCACAAAGGCATTGTCCGTGATTGCAGAGACTTTGTCCATAATCTCAGAGACATTGTCCGCGATCACAGAGACGTAGTCCACGATCACATAGAGTCTTCGTAAAATGAAGAAGTTCTTTGAGACCAGGACAGAGGCCTCCAGGTAATTCACAAACAGCTTTACATCAACTGTCCAACACAGAGCACTGACATTAAACTGTTTGTGTTCAGTATTCAGTATATCAGAAAAGTGTAAAAATAGAAGTAATCTGCAATATAAGAATAACGTATGAGTAATCCTTATTAATAGAATTAATGTAAAAGCAATGAGCAACATCAGAAGTAAGATGTAATAGTCAGAGTAATCTGTTACTAGATGTAGTTTGCAACAGTAAAAGTTACCTGTAAATTTAGAAGTAATATTTAATAAGAAAAGTATTATGTAATGGTTACAGTAATGTAATACTAGAGGTAAGAGTAAAAGTAATCAGTAATATAAAAGCAATGCAGAAGTAATAGTAATCCAAAATAGCAGTAAAAATGTCTCGTTATAGTAAGACGTCAAAAATGTCATGGTATAGTCAGGCATAAAAGTGTGAATTGTTATTGTTAAGGATCAATCAAAATAGGATTGAAAAATATCTTAATTTCAGTTTGATCCTACATGATCATGTGTATGTGCTAGACACACTAGACTACACCGTACAAAACTATCAATTCTACAAATAAAATATTGGAGTGAGTTGTTCATGAGTGTGTTAATTTTAACTGTTGGTCAGGGGGTGATTTTATAAATATTTTCACAGTTTATAACGACCAGTTCTACACTTATTTTCTTTTTTCACTTATTATCTGCTGTGAAAACCTTTGTATATTTGGATGTTATTCGTTAAATGAAAACAACACAAAACAGAGACATTTTAAATATGTATTATTAAGAAGAAGGTTGAAATGTGAAATAATGATTCTGTATGTGAACGTCTGTGGTGGAAGAAATACTCAGATTTTACTGAAGTATAATAAACAACACAAGTTAAAATCCTGCATTCAAAAATTAACTGATAGTGTTTATTATTGTTGTGTAGTTCACAGTAACAGACATTGCTGTGGTGATTAGTTAATAGACACACAATCAATAATCATTGACTTTTTCCCAAATATTTGTTGTTGGTTCTTCAGGAGGTGATGACAGTCAACTGTTGATTTTCTGAAACAGCCTCTAATGTTGGTTAAATTTTGTGGTTCAGCTGTAATGTTGAATATTTATCTGCGTTTTCATGGTTACACTGTTGATGAGGAATAGGTGGTAGTGTATTGATCATTTTCCTTAGCATGTTTCTTTTTGATTTCCTCCAGGTGTCACCACTTCGTCTACGATCACAGAGACATGGTCCATGATCGGAGAGACATTGTTGAGGATGAGGGAGACATCGTCCACGATCAGAGACGCTGTCCACGATCGCAGAGACCTTGTCAAAGATGAGAGAGACGTTGTCCGTGATCAGAGACATTGTCCCATGCTTCGTAGAGACCTTGCGATAGAATCGGCGGAGACGGGGGTCACCGATTTGACGGCACTGCCCGCGATCGTGGAGACATTGTCGATGATCACAGAGACAGCGTCTATGATCTCAGAGACATCGTCCACGATCACAAAGGCATTGTCCGTGATTGCAGAGACTTTGTCCATAATCTCAGAGACATTGTCCGTGATCACAGAGACGTAGTCCACGATCACATAGAGTCTTCGTAAAATGAAGAAGTTCTTTGAGACCAGGACAGAGGCCTCCAGGTAATTCACAAACAGCTTTACATCAACTGTCCAACACAGAGCACTGACATTAAACTGTTTGTGTTCAGTATTCAGTATATCAGAAAAGTGTAAAAATAGAAGTAATCTGCAATATAAGAATAACGTATGAGTAATCCTTATTAATAGAATTAATGTAAAAGCAATGAGCAACATCAGAAGTAAGATGTAATAGTCAGAGTAATCTGTTACTAGATGTAGTTTGCAACAGTAAAAGTTACCTGTAAATTTAGAAGTAATATTTAATAAGAAAAGTATTATGTAATGGTTACAGTAATGTAATACTAGAGGTAAGAGTAAAAGTAATCAGTAATATAAAAGCAATGCAGAAGTAATAGTAATCCAAAATAGCAGTAAAAATGTCTCGTTATAGTAAGACGTCAAAAATGTCATGGTATAGTCAGGCATAAAAGTGTGAATTGTTATTGTTAAGGATCAATCAAAATAGGATTGAAAAATATCTTAATTTCAGTTTGATCCTACATGATCATGTGTATGTGCTAGACACACTAGACTACACCGTACAAAACTATCAATTCTACAAATAAAATATTGGAGTGAGTTGTTCATGAGTGTGTTAATTTTAACTGTTGGTCAGGGGGTGATTTTATAAATATTTTCACAGTTTATAACGACCAGTTCTACACTTATTTTCTTTTTTCACTTATTATCTGCTGTGAAAACCTTTGTATATTTGGATGTTATTCGTTAAATGAAAACAACACAAAACAGAGACATTTTAAATATGTATTATTAAGAAGAAGGTTGAAATGTGAAATAATGATTCTGTATGTGAACGTCTGTGGTGGAAGAAATACTCAGATTTTACTGAAGTATAATAAACAACACAAGTTAAAATCCTGCATTCAAAAATTAACTGATAGTGTTTATTATTGTTGTGTAGTTCACAGTAACAGACATTGCTGTGGTGATTAGTTAATAGACACACAATCAATAATCATTGACTTTTTCCCAAATATTTGTTGTTGGTTCTTCAGGAGGTGATGACAGTCAACTGTTGATTTTCTGAAACAGCCTCTAATGTTGGTTAAATTTTGTGGTTCAGCTGTAATGTTGAATATTTATCTGCGTTTTCATGGTTACACTGTTGATGAGGAATAGGTGGTAGTGTATTGATCATTTTCCTTAGCATGTTTCTTTTTGATTTCCTCCAGGTGTCACCACTTCGTCTACGATCACAGAGACATGGTCCATGATCGGAGAGACATTGTTGAGGATGAGGGAGACATCGTCCACGATCAGAGACGCTGTCCACGATCGCAGAGACCTTGTCAAAGATGAGAGAGACGTTGTCCGTGATCAGAGACATTGTTCCATGCTTCGTAGAGACCTTGCGATAGAATCGGCGGAGACGGGGGTCACCGATTTGACGGCACTGCCCGCGATCGTGGAGACATTGTCGATGATCACAGAGACAGCGTCTATGATCTCAGAGACATCGTCCACGATCACAAAGGCATTGTCCGTGATTGCAGAGACTTTGTCCATAATCTCAGAGACATTGTCCGCGATCACAGAGACGTAGTCCACGATCACATAGAGTCTTCGTAAAATGAAGAAGTTCTTTGAGACCAGGACAGAGGCCTCCAGGTAATTCACAAACAGCTTTACATCAACTGTCCAACACAGAGCACTGACATTAAACTGTTTGTGTTCAGTATTCAGTATATCAGAAAAGTGTAAAAATAGAAGTAACCTGCAATATAAGAATAACGTATGAGTAATCCTTATTAATAGAATTAATGTAAAAGCAATGAGCAACATCAGAAGTAAGATGTAATAGTCAGAGTAATCTGTTACTAGATGTAGTTTGCAACAGTAAAAGTTATCTGTAAATTTAGGAGTAATATTTAATAAGAAAAGTATTATGTAATGGTTACAGTAATGTAATACTAGAGGTAAGAGTAAAAGTAATCAGTAATATAAAGGCAATGCAGAAGTAATAGTAATCCAAAATAGCAGTAAAAATGTCTCGTTATAGTAAGACGTCAAAAATGTCATGGTATAGTCAGGCATAAAAGTGTGAATTGTTATTGTTAAGGATCAATCAAAATAGGATTGAAAAATATCTTAATTTCAGTTTGATCCTACATGATCATGTGTATGTGCTAGACACACTAGACTACACCGTACAAAACTATCAATTCTACAAATAAAATATTGGAGTGAGTTGTTCATGAGTGTGTTAATTTTAACTGTTGGTCAGGGGGTGATTTTATAAATATTTTCACAGTTTATAACGACCAGTTCTACACTTATTTTCTTTTTTCACTTATTATCTGCTGTGAAAACCTTTGTATATTTGGATGTTATTCGTTAAATGAAAACAACACAAAACAGAGACATTTTAAATATGTATTATTAAGAAGAAGGTTGAAATGTGAAATAATGATTCTGTATGTGAACGTCTGTGGTGGAAGAAATACTCAGATTTTTTACTGAAGTATAATAAACAACACAAGTTAAAATCCTGCATTCAAAAATTAACTGATAGTGTTTATTATTGTTGTGTAGTTCACAGTAACAGACATTGCTGTGGTGATTAGTTAATAGACACACAATCAATAATCATTGACTTTTTCCCAAATATTTGTTGTTGGTTCTTCAGGAGGTGATGACAGTCAACTGTTGATTTTCTGAAACAGCCTCTAATGTTGGTTAAATTTTGTGGTTCAGCTGTAATGTTGAATATTTATCTGCGTTTTCATGGTTACACTGTTGATGAGGAATAGGTGGTAGTGTATTGATCATTTTCCTTAGCATGTTTCTTTTTGATTTCCTCCAGGTGTCACCACTTCGTCTACGATCACAGAGACGCTGTCCACGATCGCAGAGACCTTGTCAAAGATGAGAGAGACGTTGTCCGTGATCAGAGACATTGTCCCATGCTTCGTAGAGACCTTGCGATAGAATCGGCGGAGACGGGGGTCACCGATTTGATGGCATTGCCCGCGATCGTGGAGACTTTGTCTATGATCTCAGAGACATCGTCCACGATCACAAAGACATTGTCCGTGATCGCGGAGACTTTGTCCATAATCTCAGAGGCATTGTCCGCGATCACAGAGACGTAGTCCACAATCACAGGGAGTCTTGTTAAAATGAAGAAGTTCTTTGAGACCAGGACAGAGACCTCCAGGTAATTCACAAACAGCTTTACATCAACTATCCAACACAGAGTAAATCTTATTAATAGAATTAATGTAAAAGCAATGAGCAACATCAGAAGTAAGATGTAATAGTCAGAGTAATCTGTTATTGGATGTAGTTTCAACAGTAAAAGTTCTCTTTGCTATACAAATAAAATTGATTTTAATTGAATCTGTAAATTTTGTAATGAAATGTAATAAAACTATTATGTAATGCTAAAAGTAATGTAATAATAGAGGTAAGAGAAAACTAATGAGTAATATAAACGCTTTGCAGAAATAAATGGTAATACAAAATGAAAGTAAAAATATAATAAGACGTCAAAAATTGTCATAGTATAGTAAGGGATCAAAAATCACCAAAAAAATGTCATAGGCGTCAAAAACACTAAAAAATGGTCAAAAAATTTCATCGTATAGTATGGGCGTCAAAAAATGGGTCAAAAAATGTCATAGTA
>NW_026115326.1:0-29576 GCF_001640805.2 Lates calcarifer
AAACGTGTTTTCTGACAATTGCATATAAAAAATGCACAGCATACATTGTCCTTTGTGGCACAAAACTGAGGTGACAATACATCCGCAATCTTTCAATCTTAAAAATCTTTCAATTTCTGCATAAACTTTGTACCTATCTAAAGGCTTTATGCCACAGGATTGCAGCACACAACTGGTGTCTGTACAGTCTGTACAGTGGATGGTTGCTGTAAATGAAAAAAAATATTACAAAACAGACCACAATTTGAACAAAGTGAGGGGAAGAGTAGCTTTGAGTTTAATCTTGATGGACCTTAGAATGAGACTTCCTGTGTTGGTGAGTAAAATTAAAGTTTTGTGATTGTGAAAAAATGGCTTAATTTTTTCATGTTTCATGCACTTGCCCACCTGTTGAGAATATGGTGAAGGATGACTCATCTGACTATATCACTTTTTTTAACATCTCTGCAGACGCATGCCTGTGGCCAATGCCTTTTGCTCCATCGCAACCCTACAATAATATCCCTCTGTATGAAATTGTTGAGAAACTGTTCCTCCTGACACAGTCTGAACAGGATCATTAAAAGCTGTCAACTTCAATTTCCGACCTTCTGTACTGATGTCTTTCCTATAGATCTCAATGCACATAAGTCACTGTTCCTACTGAAACATTAGCCATTAGTCTTTGTGACTGAAGCTCCCTGGCATTCATGCCCCAACAATGAACCTTCTTTCACAGTCACTTAGATATTTTCCTCTTGCCATTTTGGTACAAAATCAGAATCAGATGAGTCTGCTCAACATTTTTGCAGCATTTGCGTTCCATGCAGTGAACCCCAATGAAAGCAGGGGCATTTGTTATGTTTCCTCACTCATTTATTCAGGTTTTTCTTTTGTCACCCATCTGTTCACATGGCTAGTGCCGTATGCATGTAGTAACAAATTAAACCCATTTTAAAGCAGTTAGAAAACTTTTTCCAAAACTTGAATTTGCCAACAGAGCCTGAAAACTTTCAACACAGATGGAACAACGCTAGCTTGAAGCTATTATCCATACAATAGGCATGGTAGGAACAAAAACTTGCCTTAGGCCATGTTCTTAAGGAAGAGAAATGAACACGGCAGACCTTTCAGTCATCCAGGAACACGACGAACCTCCACAATTCGATATTTACATCGCATATTTTTTCCAACTGCCTGACAGAAATATATACAGACAACTGGCAGCTCCATCTAGTGAACAATTCATATCACTGCATTTTCTGTAAAACTGGGACGATATTAAATCACCTAGAATAAAACTTACCGTTGTGATTTGAAGAATTAATTCAAAAATTAATCAATAATCAACTGATCACATGCCTGGCTGACACATTGACAGAGCAAGAGACTGAGACAGCAAGGCAAGGCAAGAATTTTCAAAAGGTCAGATTACTGCCTTCAAATGAACACTGCACACAGACAAACACATTCGTACTATCTATTAGGTGCATGGCCTGGCTGTCCCTTTGTGTAAATCTCTCAACGAGCACATGAATTACCAATGACTCATCTATATTCTTCATAGCTCATGGTTCTAATGGAACAACACACACACACACACATTAAACCCATGGACTGACACACCACTCTATTACTTCTTCCTCACACACATGCACATCTGACACACACAATTATCTTGAGTCTTTAAATACATAATGGGCATTTTAATTGCAAAGCTGGCAGGTTGGAGACAGGGAATTTACAGTGAAGAGCCTCTTCACCTTGCATTAAGAAGGACACAACTATAAGTGAACTGACCAAAAGTACTTACACATGTGGTGATGCATTTACTTTTAGTCTATTAAAAGCTATTGTTGTCGATTTCTGTAGATTAGGGATGAGAAAAACTCAACATAAAGCTATTGTCTGTGGTTGTCCCTTAACAATGTCTTTGCAAGTCAGGTCCATAAAGAAATTGTTAGTCCCAGTTTGGTTTAGAAGAATTTGTCTTGCCTGCACAGAACCCTGACCCCCAACCCCGTCTAACACCTTTGGGATGAACTGGAACCCAACTGTGAGCAAAACCTTACCTCCCAACATCAGTGCCCAACCTCACTAACACTGTAGTGGCCAAATGGGAACAAATCCCTGAGGCCAGGTTCCAAAATATTCAATTCAATTCAATACAATTCAATTTTATTTATATAGTGCCATATCACAACAAAAGTCATCTCAAGGCACTTTTCATATAGAGCGGGGTCTACATAGACCATACTCTTTAAAATAGGTAATAGATATTGTGGAAAGCCTCTCTAAAAAGAGTGGAGGCTGTTATGAAGCCCTTTTCAACCAAGCAGTTCCATGAACTATCTAACCATAGGAACTAAACATAGGGACTAAAATGAGATGTACAAAGTCCCTTTTGCACATCCCTGTGTTACAGCTGCATCTGAAGAACAATGAAGACCAATGAGAGATTTAGAAACGGAGAAGAAAGTAGCCACAATAAAACAAATCAACGTTCTATTTCTCTCATTTACTTGCTCCCTCTTTCTCTGCATTCAGCTTGTTCACACACTCTCTCTGTATCTCTCTCTTTTCTTAAACTAGTTGGGAAGCTGACAACACAAACAAGAAATGGATGTCCCTCAACTTATTCCTCGTAATGTTCAACCCTAATTCAGGGTTCCTGAACCATCTGAAAGTACAGACTGTAGAGCAGCGTATATTGGCACTAAGAACTATCATATAGGAACTAGGTTCAGTCCCTGATTTGGATATAATATATAATATGTATATAAATCTGGCAATGCTACTTCAGTGAACTGTGAAAACAGTATACAGTGAATGACTTTTCCTTTACTTATCAAACAAGACCATTAGTAGAGTGGAGGAGACTTGACCAGAATAATATTTAGGAGCCACAGCTTACAAACCTGACCAGGCTGTGTTAGAATGTGTGTGTGTGTGTGTGTGTGTGTGTGTGTGTGTGTGTGTGTGTGTGTGTGTGTGTGCATGTGTGAGACAGAATGAATAGTGGACACTCTGCTGTTGTAGCAGAGTGAGGATGTTTGCGTCTGATAACACCAAGACGATATGGTGGTTATCAAATAATGAGTTAGCTATTGTGTGATACTGTGTGTGTGCCTATGTATGTGCTGCTCTTTACAATGTGTGTGTGTGTGTGTGTGTGTGTGTGTGTCTTACTGTGGCCTGTGTGGAGCTCTCCTGCAGGTCCCAGAGTAGTGCGTGGTTATCAGCCAATGAAATCACACGTTTGCCATCTCCCATGGGTTCCCAAAGCACACTGAAAATACACACATATATATACATGGTCAATCGGAATCCAGATATTGGCCAAGCATGTATACAGGCTAATCCCTGCATGATGCAGATATAGGAGAACAGAGCTTGTTGGTCAAATTTCAGAAGCTTGCTAAATACAGCACAGCTTAACTGATTTCAAACATTTGTATGCATTTGCAGATCATGTTAGGGAATGCTTGCAGATGCATGCATGCATTTACCCTACACACATTTTACAGGGTAACAATTAAGGCTAATATATTTTTGTAATATGCTCACAATGACAATACTAACATGCTGATGTTAATCAGGTATTATGTTTACCATGTTTCCCATCTCAGTTTAGCATATTAGCATAATAGCATTTGTGAATTAGCACTGAACACAACTGGAACTGGAACTATTTCTTAGGGAACAAATACTGGGTATGGTGAGTGACTGTGAGCAGCTTCCTGAAGTCTTGCTGTCAGAGCGAGGTTACCAGGTTTGGCATCATTGAGCTTATACAGCAATCAAAACCAAAACCTGTTCTCACTGACTGTATCTGGCAACATTTGCTATTCTCAGACAATCTGCACAAAAGTACTAAGCTTTTGATACTCCTCTTTTCATCTTCAGTCAAGGTAAGAAAGCAAATACGCATACTTACCAAAATGTTTTATTATTCCTATACAATGACTTAAGTCAGGTTTTGCTTTTTTTTTTTTTTAAATCTTACCCTAGTTCTCCTAAATCTCTAATTTTGTATGATTTCAAATGCATTTTCTTGGTTGCTATCCAATCCTTTCACATTTAGCAAGCTTCTGTAATGCAGACTCAGGAGTCAGTGTCATCACCAGCCAGAGGAGGTTGTGTGTGCATGTCACTTCATTTCAGCATAATAGAGTCCTTCAAAAAAAAGTGTGACGTCGCCTAGAGCAGGTTTGATTTTCACAAATTAGGCTGCAGCATCATTACGTTGCCAAGAAATTGACGATAGCATACAACTGAGTACTTACTGGCAAATCTAGCAGCCCAATTCTGTCAATCTAGTGTTCAGACACAGCAGTGGGATACAGGGTTGCCTCAGTGGTGTTCAAGAAGTGGTAGCTTTAACTGCATACTTAACTTTGATTCCTCCCTGCATACTGCTCTCTGCAGAGTATTGATTCCGCACTGCATGCTTCGTAGAGTTGTGGTTCTCCACTTTGCTCTACCTAAAGTATGTATTCTGTGTGCAAACCTCAGGGACCTAACCATAGCTGACATGCTGGAGCCCAAACTGTTGCTTTATAATTCCCTTGGTGTTGATTGAATCACTTTGTTGTTTGGTCTTAGTATGGATAGGTTTAGCAACTAAATGTAGGCAGAGATGCAACTACATGGTATAAGAAAGAGGGCAAAACCCAAGTGAGAAAGCAGTGCTTTTAACTTTTAAGTTCTGTCAACTTTAAAAGCAATATGTCAGTGCAGTTAGAGACCCAGCAATAAACATAACCTTGGTCTGGAAAAGCTGCTATATGCTTGTTAAGGTTCCGATTTAGTGTGACTTTTCTACTCAAGGAAAAAAAATCTGTGTCTAATCTGGGTTAAAGGATGTAAAATGTCAGGGAGGTGCAGACATGGTCTGGCTGAAGGTTTGGATGTCTGAGCCTGTCACAACTGCAAAGCTTCCATCATTAGAGGTTTACGAAAGGATGCTATTTATTTAAAGAGCTCATCAATTAGACAACTCCATTTCCTTGGACTCATTTGTCAATTTTAAGCGGCAGCTACAATTCCAGTGTTTTATAGAGAGCGTATGTATAGAAGGTGAGAGTGTTGGTGAGAGATAAAAGAAATGTCAGAGGAAAGGAGGGGAGACAAAGTTAATGTTTAAGTTTGG
This sequence comes from Lates calcarifer, assembly GCF_001640805.2. Lineage (NCBI taxonomy): Eukaryota > Metazoa > Chordata > Actinopteri > Centropomidae > Lates > Lates calcarifer. The sequence continues at coordinate 5,132 of NW_026115326.1, forward strand.
ATTTAATCCAAATTTCAAATATGCGTAGTCCCATTAGAGAGGTGGATTGAGGAGGATAGATAGAGGGAGGAAATGAAGGAGAGATGAGCTGTGTTTAGAGGGACTGTAAATTCTTGGCTGTTGAGGGACAGCTTTTACTGTCGTCCTGAAGAGCGGGAAGTTATAGGCTTGGGATGTACAGGTACACACACTACAAACTTGTTTTCGTCATTTAGGAGGACATTGCACTGACTTGCATTAGTTGTCTAGAGCCCAAAGAATATTTAAAATGTTTTACTATTCCTGTAAGATGACTTAAGTCAGATTTGGCTATATTTCTAAATCTTCCTTTCCTTTTTATTTTTTTGGTTGCATTCTGCCTAGTGTCAGTTGGCTTCACACTTTATCTGTTCTCTTCTCTCCCACTCTATCCTTGCTGTATTTTAAAACAGCATAATTCCTAATAAAGCCGTTCTCATTTACACTTTTTCCTGTTTCTGTTGACAATGGAGCAAGTATGTAAGTAGTAACAGTGACTGAAAGACAGCAGGCTGCTGCTGTGCAATGCTGAAATCCTGATTTTATAACCACAGTGTCATCATGACAAAATCACCACATATATGTTAAAACAATGGCTGTGCTGTGATTTTGGCTATATTTACTTTTGATGATGATCACTCAGAGAGAGAGATAGGAGCTAATACATGTCCATGTCAGCCGATATGCAGTCAATTGACTGAGACTCATCGAGAGAAAAGCCCGACCTTGCACTTGCAGGGCAATACTGGCGAAGTTTGCCCAAAAAATTGCTAGATTTGTCACATTTTTGAAAAATAAGTCACTGAAGGGGTCTGAAAAGTCGGTAAGTCTAGCAACAAAGGTGCTAAGTTAGCAACACTCCCTCTAAATGCCTCCCTGGTGGCATAATAGAAACCATTTATTCCAATTCATAAAATAAAAGAGCAACATCCAGTGGGGAAACTGCAACACTTAGCTGGCCAACCAATGGTGTAACTTCATCACTCACTCATCACTCTTGTGTCTCTGTCACTAGCCTCACTGTTGTTGTCCAGCCAGACAGTTACTGGTTGCTGTAATCATTCCACCTGTTCATACTGGCAGTAAAGCATTCACTTCCTAATGAAACTACTGAGCCATTGTTCTATGCCTAAATGCATTTTAAGGTACATTAAAACACTGACAGGTGAAGTGAATAACATTGATTATCTCATTACAATACAATGTTCAGTGGCTCTTGACATTCATCTGGATGTTACTTTGTACCAGCCACCTAAACATTGATGCGGACCAAGCCAACCCCCCCCATGGCAACAACACAGGGGCCTCCCCCAGCAGGGCAATGCTCCCACCACACCATAAAAACTGTTCAGAAATGTCTTATGGAACATGATAAAGACCCCAGGGTGTTGACCTGGCCTCCAAACTCCCCAGATCCCAATCTGATCCAGGATCTGCAGGACCTGCCCAATATTGCGTAGTTGCCCTTGTGCCACCAAAGCAGTTCCAAGAGTTAGCTTCATAGACTGACAGGACAAGCTACAAAAGCATCCGAAGCCAAGTGCAAATATTACAGAGCTGGGTATGCAGCGGACATATTTCCTAGAAAGCAGCTACAATTTATAGTTTGGCCAGCTTCAACAATTGCTTAGCTGCAGCTGAATACATTTAAAGGTGACAGATGCTCAGGAATGACCAGGTTAAATTATGAATTACCTAACCCTAACCCTAATCCTGAGCCATAGGTATATAGCTGCATAAATCTAACCCCAACTCTTACCCTAACCTCAACCAAAACCAAACCTAGAATGTAATGTTTTACATTGCAAGGACCAGCATTTTGTCCCTAAATGGGAAGTGAGTCCTAATAATGTGTTTGTGTGGGCAGATTTATGTCCCCACGCTGTGATTAATATGAGTGAACACACACACAGCTTGGTTGGGTATCTCAGTGCAGCACACAGAAATTATAGATGGAAACTGTGAAATATAAGACACCACCTCTCTTTTTCTTACAGAGACATTCCCAGCATACCATAGCACTACTTAAAATAACTCCCCACTTTGGGATTTACACACCTTATGCTTTCCTATAGTATCAATTATATTCATGCAATAAAGGAAGAGGCTGAGACAGTGAGGTGTACAGTATTACATATTGCCTCCTCTCTTAGTAAGAATGTGCATTTGACCTTGGGCTCTGCAACAATCTGGCACACTGGCTACTGGAATGGTATGTAAATACTGTCGGAGAGAGCTATGGAGGTTTTACAGCCCCATATATCTAAGCCTGGGACACAGATGCATTTCTCTCTCTCTCTCACTCTCTCTCTCTCTTTGTCTCTCACTCATCAGACTGTTCCATATAGGCCCTCATATATATAGCCGACAACCAAGACAAACAAAGTGTGTGTATGTGTGTCTTTCCTCCTTCTGGATCAGATTTTAGCATGGATATAATGACACCAAGGGCAGTGTATGCATGGATGTGTGTTGCAGTTTGTGAGAAGGGCTGAATTTTGAGATTTAGTTGTTCAGAAGGATGACATTTTTGCAAAGTAGCTACGGATTCCGATAACTGGTTCTATTTTGGATCTGGTTCCACATTAGCAAAATACCAGGATTCCTTAAGCTCTGCAGTCTACGAATCCCTTTCTGAATCTTTCATCCACATTCTCTCCTTAGTTAGTCTCTTTTACATCTGAAAGGCACTGGCAAAGAAAGAAAACACTGATGACATCAACGAAACAACTTCAAATTGCAATATTTGCAGGAGGACTGTCAGGTCCTTTGTTTAAGTATTTATCTACTGTCCAACATGTAAGTAAGAACTTCAGTAGGGCTTTAGCTTAAATAACTTCTTCATTTTATTAAATTGGAATAATCCTTTATTGCACCTGGCACTTGCATGGACATCACCAAGATTTTTTCTTTTTTCTTTTTTTTTTAACCAGACCTGCAGGCCTGCATCATGGTGTTTAATCTAAGAAGCAGCTGGATTGCAAAGGGCCTATAATCCACTGATAGCCGCCCCATCACACACACACACACACACTCACTCACACACACATCTGCATGAGAGCCCACTATTGGGGTCCAATTGATTGGAACTAGTGACCCTCACAGTGAAAATAACACTTAGTGATCACCAAGAATTTGACCCGTACACACATGACCCGGCACATACACAGATAAAAAGCAGAGATGCTATCGCAGCACAGGATAGAGGAGACTTGACATACATACGGACAGATTTTTTGAGTGAAAGACTAGAAGGACTGAAAGCCATTCAGTTGCAATGATCAAACATAATAGACATGATTGCATTCATGTGTGTGTGCACAAACACACACAATCACACCCACAAACACCTCCTACCCCCTCCTGTCACATCCCACTTTAGAAAATCAACCTTGTTGCCTTTTGCGCTTTACCATTCCCTCCTAGGGCCCTGATTGGCTCAAATAGCTCCACGGGAATCGATTTGCTCAACTGGCACAGCTCTCAATCGAAACCGTGCACGAGAAGAATAAGAAGAAGGAAAAAACAGCCAAGGTGCACACATGAGCACCAAAAAACAAAACAAAAAAAAAAAAAACGTGATTTTTTCCCAAGCTCTGTTTAGCCCCATTTTGTTGGGTGTATTTTGCCAGTATTTCCATTCAGAGCACGCTTCACAACAGGGCAGAGGCTCAAATGTTTGCCCACCCAAACAATGAGGGGATTTGGAGGAAGGAGAAAGTGTTATTGTTAGTGGGAGTGGAGGGACACCAGCAACCGGAAAACACACCCATGAAGGATGCAGGTTACACACAGGCAGACACGCTACTGTAGATGCAAACACACAGACACACAAGCAGGTGAACAAACACACAGACAAAAGCCTCATAAGAATACAAACTCCATTCTCTTTACTCTTTGTCTGCTCACATTCACAAACATGCACACACACAATGGCGCAAGCTGCCAGTATTACAAAAGTGAGTGGGGATAAGCGTGTGTGTTTGTGAGAGTGTGTGTGTGTGTGTGTGTGTCATGGAGAGATGGAGGAGGTGGGCAGCAGACCAAAGCCATCCATCTAAGGAAGCCAATAGTGCACAGCATCGGCTACAGGCTTCACAGCGTGCAGTGCACACTCCCACCAACCACACAAACACACACACACACACAGTGTGGTGCCCTTGTGAGGGTTACAGCTCTCAGGGTGTTAAGATGGTGGAGCCCAGAGCCATCCATCTTTACCCAGCAGCCTTGCTTGACCTGCCTTCTGACACACACACACACACACACACACAAAGACACAGACACACACAAACACACACACACACACACACACACACACACACACACTCGGTGCACATGGGTGGACCCTGCACAAAGCCCTCCGGTTTCCACACACAAGCACAAAACACACACTAAGTTGCACAAACTCCCCCTGGTGCTCTGTTTTGTGAGCTTCTCTCCATCTTTCTCTCTTTATCGTCCTCGTTCCCTGTCCATCTTTATCTCTGCCTCACAGATACCTGCTACAGTATGCCTCACACTAACTGGCTGGCGCCTCTAAAAATGATAGCAATCATGAGGCAGCTGATGAACAGCGGACTAAAAAGGGGAATGACCATTGATTTTCATTCTCATAGGTGGTGAGTTATAGCGAGGCATTGTGCACAGGAGCTCCGACTGTAAGACAAAAGGATTGGGCCATAACTACAATCTAAGATGTGGGCCAGTCAATAATCTGAGCCAAAAAAAAATGAAAATACTCATATAGAGAAGAAATACACAGAGATAGAGGCAGGTAATGTTAACATAAGGTAATGTAAAGCTGTAATGTTAGGTACTAACTAAAAGCCAACCAAAGAGCTTTCTTTGCCTGTAAGCTTTCTCCCTCTAAGAAAATTCCACTAATAAAGACTGTTGAAAGTTCCAGATGACTAAACATGATTCATTGTTTGATTTGATCAGTTAGTTACTAAATAAAAAGATTTTATTACTTATTATTATTACTTTGCTGATATATCTTGAAAATGTTAACTCTTACAGGTGTTTGCCCAAATGCCAATATTCCTCACCAACACCTACCAGGCGGCGTTGCCGTGGGCACTGTTGTCTAGGTGACATAGCAGCTCCAGGATTTGGGGGTTGTGGGCGGTGTCGTCAGGTGACTCATGGCTACCTGTCTCCCAGTCAGAGGGCATCCGCCATACTGCTGCACAGGAAACCACCCTGCTGTCACTGGCTGAAGGGGGACAACACACACACACAGACACACACAGTTGTTCACAGATTCTTAAATTATAGTGTGTGTGCTCGTGTTGTGTGTGTGGCGGACAGGCACTACTGCAGTGACATTCATACACTTTCCTTCAAAACCACATCACAAATGAGTTATTTTGGCACATCCACACCAGGGCTGCTAATTGGAACCAGTGGAGTAAATGTAGAGCTGATACAGTAATTGGAATAAAAGTTTGAGGCTGGAGGGCATAACCTATCACAGAGAGAGAGAGAAAGCAGAAAGAGAGAGAGAAAACACAGAGAGCAAAAGAGCCTAATTTCTTTTTGGTGTAGCTATTGACAGCGTGTGGGCAGGCGTTGGGCTATGAAACACTGGCGTTAGGCCTATTTGTCAAATTAAAAAGCAACGTGGTGCGAGTCCACAGGCTCTTGAGTGGTTTTAGACAACCTTGCACTTGGAGTAAGTGGGCAAGCAATCATTTTGAACAAAAGCCTTTTCTTACCCACATATTGGAGCACCAGTGGGAGGCAGTATGGAAACTCTATAGGAATTAACTTGTGTGTGTGTGTGTGTGTATTTGTATGTACTGTATGTATCTGTGTGTGAGTGTGTGGTGTGTGCAGCAGTGCATTGTGGGCTGTCTGAGTTTCAGCCTGGTCTAGAGTGGCTGTCATCCTGTGAACTCAAGCATGTAGAAATCACCTGACAGAGAGCGAGAGACAGTGGGAGACAAGAGAGGGAGCGAGGAATGAGGGTGCTGGAGGTTGTGATGCTGGTGGTGGTGGTGGTGGTGGTGTGTGTGTGGGTGTGTTTATGTGTTTGTGTATGATACAAATATTCCATTCTACACCCAAATGTGTTCTATTGGATTCAGATTTGGTGACTGGAGAGGCCAGTGAAGTACACTGAGCTCACTGTCATGTTCATGAAACCAGTTTGAGACAACTTTTGCTTTATGACACGGTGCATTATCCTGCTGGAAGTAGCCATTAAAGATGGTAAACTGTGGCCATAAAGGGATGGACATGGCCAACAACAATGCTTAAGATGGGCTGTGGAATTTAAACCATGATTAATTGGTATTAGGGGGCCCAATGTGTGCCAAGAAAACATTCTCCACACCATTACACCACCATCACCAGCCTGGCCTGTTGACACAAGGCAAGTTGGTTCCATGGATTCATGCTGTTGATACCAAATTGTGACCTTCAACTGTCCAGTTTTGGTGAGCCTGTGCCTCCTGCAGCCTCAGATTTTTTTTCTTGGCTGACAGGAGTGGAACCTGACATGGTCTTCTGCTGTTGTAGCCTATCCAACTCAAGATTTGACGTGTTGTGCATTCTGAGTTGTTTTTCTGCTCGCCACGATTGGAAAGGGTGGTTATCTGTGCTGCCGTAGCCTGTCAATTTCAATCTGTCTGGCCATTCTCCTCTTACCTCTATTATCAACAAGGGACTCCCATTCACAGAACTGCTGCTCGCTGGATGTTTTTAGTTTTTCCCACCATTCACTGTTGCACATTAAAGTCCCAGGAGATCAGTTTCAGGAATACTCAAACCAGACTGTCTGGCACCAACAATCATATCAGGGTCAAAGTCACTGAGACCACAGTTCTTCTGTTTGTTGTGAATGTTAATTGAAACTCCTGACCTGTATCTGCATGCTTTTATGCCCCGCACTGCTGCCACATGATTGGATAACTGCATGAATAAGCAGGTGTATAGGTGTTCCTAATAAACTGTGCTGTGTACACAGGTGAGCCAAAATATTATTATACTGCAAAACGTCATCAGTCAGTTCCAATTCAATGTCTGCATCAAACCAAGTACAATCAAATATGCTCAAGTTTTCTCGCTTTAACCATTTTATTAAGGATAATTTGGGAGCTGACTTGTGTGAACTTGGGGCAGCTAAGTGTCCCAAAGCGCACTGCATGTCAATCAGCAGCAATGGCAGAGATTTTGAGCCACATTTCACATACCTTATATGTGAAACCATGTCCTCAGGGGTTTTACCGAAACTGCTAATTTTACGTGTCTGGGTGAGAAAGTGGGCAATATACTGTGTACAGATTAACAGTTACTGATACTGACATCAGAATCAGTCAACTGGTTTCCACTTTCGGTTTAGTGGAAATGTGTGGATTTGTGCAATTAGAAGAAAACCTTAAGTAGCAGGATAGACAATGTGCATGTGACCTTCAAGGATTTTCTCCTGCCAGACAGTGACTTTGCAGCCATTGCTATTATCCCTCATGTGGGTCATCATGTCCACACATTAGTATTGATTCTATCAGGGCCTGAACATGACTTCTAACACAGCTGCTACTGTCAGACCTGTGAAGACAGACTGGCTGTTATTGATCACCTGTTAATTACATGTCTCAACTAAACTTGTAGTCAGTATAAGGTCATTAGATGGAAGAAATATTGTACGTAGAAAAAGGAAAGGACAAAGTATATGCAAAAAAGAGACAAAGAAAGATAAACAGAAGGAAAAAAAGAGAAACATGATGAATAAAGAGGCAGAGAGAGGAGCCAGAGACAGAAGGAAACAGTAGGACTCACTTTTGTTATAGCAGGTGGTAAGCACAGCCTTATCTGCAGGACTGGCGCCAATGTGCCATATCTCCCCAGCTTGGTGCAGAAGGACATTCTTATTAATGATGTTATTCTCATCATCAAAGTCAATGATGTGGATCTGGAAGTAAAGCAGAGACAGAGAGGAGAGATGTCTTGAGGATGAAGCTGGAGTTAAAGCACACTGAGTGCACCTCCCTCCATACACCAACCATAGTTCAAAGCTCCACTCATTCCTCTGATTCCCCCAAAAAGAAGAAGGTTCATCTTTTAATATGACAGTAAATGTAATTTCAAAGCAGGCATCTTTTTCCCCATCATCTTCATACGGCTGAAGACTTTTCATCTCGATTTGGCCTTTAAAGCGACAATTAAGACACTTTTAGAAGTCACAGTGGATTCATAGGAGTTCTGCATATGACATGGAGTCAGAGGAAAGGTACAACAAAGAGCAAATCAATAAAAGCTCATTCCATCTTTTTTCCATCTTTTTTTTTTTAAAGCCAAATGGCCCTATTAAAAGAGGCTGTGAATGAGGTGCATTTTCCAAGACTGTCTCTGCAAAAGGCCTTTAATTGTCTTTTTCAAAAAAACATTTCTTGTAAGCAAACCTTTGACAGCAGACAATGATTTAGCTGTAGGTAAGCATACTCTTATTTAGCATGTCTAGTACTGCTCTGCACAGCGTGTAGCTTATAAGTAAGTACAGTATGGCACTCATGAGTGGGGCAGCAACAGTGTAGAAAACACTTCCTTCCTTGAAAATATTGACAGTGATGAAGCATATTTCCCAAAATTTTGAGCCATTTTTTAAAGATACATTTTAAGATGGATTTTTCCTTTAACCCAGCAAATTTCTCATACTGCTGACGTGAGGGAATGTCTGATGACATTTTGTGTCTGAAGTTTGCATTCTCTAAATATAATTCAGTAAAGCTGTAGGCACATCTTACAAGGGTGCAGAGTGCTTGGCTTTTGTTTAGTTCCATTACAACTGAACCAAGCTGAGCTGCTCAGAAAATGAATAACTGATATTTGTATGGCACAGAATACTACAAATACACGTACAAACAGAAGCTGCAAGCTGGCCCTCGCACCTTCATGTATGTCGGGGCTGCTATGTGCTAGCTGGGTTGACACAGCTGTGCACTTTGGTGACCATCAGACTCAAGTAAGACATTATTTCCAGTGTAGAGTGCGGATGATACATTGCATAATATCACTTCCTGCATTTCTATGTAGCACTACAGAACACAAACCAAACATGCATTATGTTGCTGTATATCTAATGTAGACCAGACCATGAAAATGTTATGTAAATCAAATGATAATTATCAGACAAGGCTTACTTCCTATTGACTGAATATTGCTATGTCCATGCCTTCAGTCCAAGACTCTTAAAGAACTTGTGAAATTTGGGGCAGATTGGACATTGTGTATTTAAGTTACAACAACTTCCTCTTCTATGGTGAGGAGTCGAAATTCGCCGCACCACCAGGGAGACACCATTTGATGAACACTAACAATTTTCACAATATAGCATTTTAAGACTTTCCTGACCAAATATGAGGTGGATCTGGTCAACCTGCTAATAATTTCAGTACAACTTATCATTTCATGTTGCGAGTTGGTGGGGCTATTACTAAGATCAAATATTGGCATTGCATCTTAAATTCACCATCTATATCTTGAAGTCAATCTGAATTTGAAATGACAGAGTTTCTCGGAGCAGTTTGTTAGGGTACAGTGCTTGGAAGTGGCAAAAAATGCACAAAAATTGCACAGTAAATTCAAAATGGCTGACTTCCTGGTGGATTTAGGGTATGGTAAATTTCTAACATGTAGGTGAAGTGCGAGGGGCACTTGATCAAAATGTTGCACAAGCTCCTTTGTGACCATTTTGCCACAGGCATGCATAAGACCAAAAAAACAGGTGACATGTGCAAAGTTTTGTGAGCTTTTGAGCACTTTTAGCCACTCAAAAACACTGTTCACTTCAGTTAAGAAAATGAATAAAACACAGAGCAATTTCAATAGGGTCCTTGCACTGGTTGGTACTCTGGTCCTAACTATTCAACTTTGTATTAGAATTGTTGTGCCAAGTACCATTTGGGTTACAAAAGAATTCAATTTTTGAAAGTCTTATGTTGGCTGTGAGAAAATTCATTTCTATATGTTATAAATGGGATAATGAATGAATGAATGCTGAAGCTGTACACATGGCTGGTGTCAATCATCAGTGTCAACCAAAATGTGTCACAAAATGTAGCACTAAGTACTGAAAAGTACTTGACAGCTGGCAGCATCATGCTTGTTCAAATTCACGATGCCTGTATTTATCCCTTGATCTTACAGATCATCACAGATCATACACATCACACATCTAATATACATATTTTTTAAAACTTATTCATATTCGTCAAAGTAACAATACACTTTACACCTTAATCACTGCTGGTTTTGATGGTTCCAGTTTATTTGTTCTTTCATATTTTCATAATCCGTCTGGATTAAGGATGCAAAAGATAAATGCTAAGAATTTGTGAACAGTTACACCTAAATCTCTCTCCTCAACTATAAATACTCCTCAGTCCTCAATCTGGTGTAATACTGAGGCCTTGGCTGCACTTGAAAACACAATCAACAGCTATACAGACTTTACAGCACTCAAGTTGAACAAACAAGCTAAACTTTTATCCATAAGAAGTTAATAGAAACTCCTCCTTACTGAGCTCTTTTCATTAGATGGAAATCTATTCTATGAGGGCCCTCGATTGAATGCAGTTCAGGGCCCACGATGCCGTAAAAGAGTAAGGGTCTCAAGGTTTGATCAGACAATATATGGCAGTTTCTCCCATAAGAGAGACACTTACAGCACCTTGGGGGACTGTTAATGGGGTCGCACTGGACAATAACTCCTGCTAGGCACTTCCACTCCCCTTGCCTGTACTACTTTTACAGGCTGAACAAGAGGATGAAAAGAGGGGGCGTGAAGAGGAGGAAGAGAAGAGCATCAGAGCAGCAGCATCCTTCAGCATTTTCAAAGTCAGCTAGGCGGCTATTAACCTTGGGTTGGACTGCATCGAGCAAAAAATTATTACGCAAAGTTATAATTTTATGGTGGTGGGGGAGCGGCACAAATAAATTCAGGCCGGCGGGACAGGGTAATTGGAAGGCCTAGTAATAGGGTCCCCCCAAATGAACTCAGGTGTGAGGGGAGAGAGAGGTTTTAGCCCCCCCCCCCCCCCAGGTGATTTATCCATCATTCTTCCAGGCCTGGGGAGTGACTCATAGCCTTCAGCCACTTGGGCACCCAGCCCAGTGCTGTTAATTATGTGCCAATGGTGGGAGGAATTGAGGCAGGAAGGAGGAGAGGAGGGAGACTGCGAAGAAGGGGTAAGGGAGGGATAAAGCCAAGCTGGCTCATGGCCCCCACTTTAGGGGCCTCTCCTCTAAAGCTCTTGAGCTGCACAGATGACAGCGGGCAGGGTGGAGGAGTAGCGAGCAGGTGAGAGGTGCCAAGCTTGGGCGCTTTATCTCGTTAGCAGCCTTAAATGCCATGCCGACGCTCCCTCCGATCTGTCATTCCAGCTATTGGTCTCTGAGGGATTTGAGAGGTGCTCGGCGAGTTAAGAGAGGCATTTCCAACTTGCATTATGCTTAATGGGAGGTGGAGAGGCCAGCAGGCTTATGGATACAGCAGAAGCTATCAGGGCTGAAATGCCAATTGAAAAAACATTTTTCATATTGCAAGTTCAAACTTAGAAGTACTGAGCAAACCAATGTTGGCCAGCCAACTTATACAAAGTGGAAAAGACAATGAGCTTCATGAATAAAATGGACTGCACTGACTGAACCCAAGAGTCTAATGTAGGGTCATGTCAAAGAACATAACCTAAAGGATGAATAATGCTCCCCATTATGTTTTACAGCTTTGGATGCTCTGACAGCTGATATCAGAAAACAAAAACACAAGTCAATAATTTTTGAATTCTGGTTGTTTCTTGGTTGTCATTGTGGGACAGTCTCTCTTTAAAAGGCACACGTGTTGTTGGACTCAGTTTTACACAAGATGTAATGGAAGTCATTTCATGAAGTTTAAAAAAAGAGAAAGTTTGAAAGCACTATTCAAAAGCTGATATTTTCAGACCTTCAGACACGCCGGCAGCAGCAGCATGGGGGGGACTACTCATTGTGGCTACTCATGTGAATATACATAGTTATTTGCTGTATTCGGATTGTTCAGCTTTTTATATTTGTTGCCAAAGCATGCCATGTCACCACAGCAACCACAGAAAATACAATGAGTGACACAATACAAGAGCTGATTTTACTCTGAGTTCCCTGAATTATTATACACCTCTTCACCAGCAGAGAAAAGACAAATCAATGAAGAGAAACTATAATACTGGAGCAAAATTAGACTCAAAGTCTGGGACGGTAATTATGTTACGTTTATGATAGTAGTAGCATAGCAAAACTTTATACAGAACACAGATGTTGCCAGGTCGCAGACGCAGTCACAGTGACAACCACTCGCTGTCTGAGAGCACCTTCAGTTGAGCAAACAAGCACTTTTGTTAGAAGCATAGTGAGACCTTGAATTTTTATGCAGACTGTGTTTGGTCATCAAAATTCTATATCAGCTGTCAATATACTTACAGTTAGGAATGCAACAATCTGTACTGGACTCAATTCTAACTTCATTAAGTGGATACTGGCCAGTAGTGACTGATCCACATTAAATACAGGAATCAGTATGAGGTGACAAAAAGTTGGATCAGTTAAGCCTTATATATAAGTCAACAATAAGAACACTGTTGTGGACCAAAGATTTCATCCCTTTTCTCACCACTGTTAAATTTCATCTGAGGCAGCCCTAGAGTGGCCTCAAAGCACAGTCTATTGAATAAATGAGCAATAAGCACTTTCGTCACTACAGAAACCTAATAATTATACTAGGATTAGATTAATATGGTTATGAAGAAAACACTTCTTTGGTTTTCTTGTGTTTCAGCTCTGTGCTCATGCCAGTGTGGAGGAAAGTGTTAGGAGGAGTATGTTAAGCTACTGACAGGGTGTAATAAGAAATCACACAGATTGACTAGGACGCATTGTCACCATTCCCAACAAGCTCTGTATTAGACCCGCAACACAAGACTTGGATTGAACTACGTCTGTATTCAGTGCCAGACCGTTTTCACACTGAAGTCTGCCAGAAAATAGACTCGTTTTTATCAAGGCACAAATCTTTCTCTCCCTCTCTCTCTCTCTTTCTCTCATCCCTCATTCCCTCTTGCTTTCAGAGAGCTAATTATTTCTCCCCCCATTTAGAGCCAACTGTTTCTGTCATCTGTCTCTGTAATGACCTCTGCATGCATGCATGCACACACTCTCACTCTTTCCCCTTCACACACACAGACATATAAACACAGAGCCCTCGCTAACACTCAGACACACAGAGACCTTTTTGAGAAACCATACATATACACACAACATGGATGCAAATGCAACAGATCTGTCTATTAAGTAGGATGACACTGACTTAAGTGCAGTTACTGATGTGAAACAGCACAGTGTTATCAATTAACAATCAACACATAATTGATCTACAACAATTCTGATAACTGATAAACCATTTATTGCTGAATAAACTATTAGCCTATTGACAGAAAAGTAATATGCAGTAGTTTGATAATCATTCTGAATTATTAGTTGGACAAAACAGGCAATCTCTGGATGCTAATTTGGGCTGTAGGAAATAGTGATGGGATTCTGCACATTTTCTATACAAAAACATGAATTCATTTTGAACTGGAAATAATTATACAGATTATTTCCATTAAAAATTATTTAATAGATTTTTTTTATTAACTATTTGGTCAATAAAACATATATTTTCAAAAAGCCCATCACAAGTCATCAAAAACCAAAAGTGACATTTTTCAATCTTGCTTATTTTGGTCCAAGTGAAATATTCAATTTACAGTGAAATTAATCAGAGAAATGCAGCAAATCCTCATAAGCTAGGAGCAGTAGATAATTTGATGCTGCAGATTTAAAGCAATACATGTTGCAAAATTTCTCCATTTATAAATGTTATTTAGTCTTTTGGTTGTTTGTCATTTACTGGCCAATACAAATCCACACAGACTTCTTCAGCCTTCCGTCTATGAGGTAATAAAAATAGGCTCTAGTCTGCAATTAAGTCCTAGTGTTTTATATCTTGTTGCTCATATGTTTCCATGAAAATGAGATCTATCTTTAGGGATTCCTAAAAATGAATTCCATGAAAAAAAACACAAACAAAGTATATCCCACAATTCATCACAGACCCATCCAATTGTTGGCAGTAGTACACCAACAGGCTGGTTTTAGGACCAACATTAATCAAAACAATTATGAAAAAGCTTAAGTTTGTGACATGTTAGATCCAACGTGAATATTATAATGCATTTCACTACAACACTACAAAATTATATAGGAACCTCAGATGGTTATCACATATTAACAATCTGCATGTCTGACACTTTTGGAATAAATATTAAATATAATATCCATTTTAAGAGTTTGAGAAATATGATTAATCTGGAAAAAAATTATGTTAGTCATCTGTGCATGTGCTGTATGCATTATTTGTAGTTGCTGGAGCAACAAGATGTTCTTACTGACCCAAGTGTGTCTCAGAAAGCTCTGAATTTCCACACATTTATGGTTTTGAAGTGCGCTTGAGCACTGTGGCAATTACCTGAAACTGTGACTACTTTTTACAATTTCCCTTATTTAATATTATTACAACACCACCTTATCAAATACAGCTCAGCTTTTCTGCAACTCTTGACTGCCTTAAAGGAAACTTGAAGCTGACTACAAAAAAATCACAAAAATCTTGATATCTCGTTGGCCCATACCATGCTCTTTTCCAGAAATATAAAAACCATCTTTGACTGAATCGAATACAATGAAAAAAATTAACATGGAGAAAGCTTTTCATGACTTTATGCCATCCTTTCTCAAGTACTGTAAATGCTCTTATTGTATATTTTGTTTTGTACTAGTGTAAGAAGGAACTTTCTCACATACAGTTGGTTACAAATGCAGCTTTTCATTTAAGAGAACCCATAACCCCCATTTTGGCCATTTTTTTTTTACTTCTGACTCTTAAAACATTACTCAAAAGCAAAGTACAAAACTCAATCCACTGTGGAAGACTATGAGATGTGACTGAAAGCTCTGGAAAAAGGCTTGTAAGTGGACTTTGAGGTATCTCCAGAATCTTAATTTCTTATGTACACTCTTATGTACTGTCTAATCATGAGAAAAAGCTCTACTCTCAGCTACATTGGCAAGAGACAGAAACTGCCATTTAAACTCTGTGCAGTCTAATTTGAACCTTCTCATCACTACCTTAAAATGAGATAAAAACACATATTTTTAACCCCATCTTGAACCAATGATTGTTCAGATTCATTCAAAGTACATTAAATATTTTTGCTTTACTTCTGGTATCTTTTTCAGTTTACCTACAATTGGTTTTAAAATGTCCAAATATGGTATAAGCTCATCCACTGCTATAATTTCTGAGCCCAGCAGATGCTACATCGTGTATCTCTCACAGAGAAAAGGTACTGCAGTAAACGTCAGGATATTTGCGCAACACTTTGTATTATTATTGTCAAGACAAATAGCTAAAAGCTGCATATGCTCACAAACTACCACAAAGCTAATAAATGAGTAGGAATAAGCGGTGCTTGATTTCAGTGGGAAAACTTACCTCCCTGCTTTACATGGACTGTGACATCTGTCATCACCTGTTTTTCTTACCTGGTTATCAAATTTCAGTGACTGAGTGCCCACGAGGAAACGAATGGCATCAGTTTCAGCTGTCTGGGCTGTGAGTGCCCGTGCCTGTAAAGCAGATGCAAAAGAACATGTCTGAACATGTCAAGAACTGTCTATTCACATAAACATGTTTTAATGTGCAGAACAGAATAAAAATAGAATAATGCCCGCCCCCCCATGCAACCAAGAAGGCAGACACTATTTATGTAACAGGTGTGACAAGGAATATAATAGCTAACATGATCAAATAAGAGAACAAAACATAAGCTATTGTTAGCTGTCAGCCAGGAAAAAGCACTGGATGATATGAATGTGTAGCAGTGCGTACCTGAAATTCGAGACCATAAATAACAGGAGCATCGTCCTCCATTTTCTGTCTGTTTAGGCTTTCCTATCCTGTTAAAACGCCGTCCTACGATGAAAATACTTGAAAAATATAATAAGTATTTGTGCACGCACTGCACAAAACACAACACAGTGGCAACACTTCCGCGATTTAAAACTCAAAAAAAAAGAACCGTGCGACTAAAATACGTAATGACAGTTGTTCAACGTTGTTTACGCTATTCAAAATACGTAGAAGAAGTCAAGAATACCAAAAACCATGGCGGCATGAAATTTGTCAGCTGTGGGACACCGTACATGTAGCTTTCCTGTGGAACTCCTAGTAGACAGTCTGCAGTAAGGTAAGAAAATATAGTCGTGTTTGTGTTTCAATTTTTTATTTGTTGTCAGTCACTGCGTAGTGGTGGTGTAGTATGTTCCATGTTTAATAAAGCGTGATCAGCTAATAGAGATCAGATATGTATGCGTATGTTTGCAACCAGCTGCTCAGCTAAGTTAGCTTACGATACCCCACTGGCTAACGTAGTATTAGCAGCGGAGCTAAAACCAAACAAACCACAAATCCCCGAGATCCTGGTTAACGGCTCTTTCGTGGCAGCACTTTTAGCAAACTGACTCGTTGCTGTCGCTGTAGCTGTAGCTCGGTGCTGACTGTAAGAACTTGGAAAATTTAGCGTTTGCTTGCATTTACAGGAAATGACTAAGACAGAAGCTGTACAGTGTTGTGCAAGAACACTGGTTAGACACTAATATCACATGAAAACGGTGGAAGCGTTTATTGCTGTGTTTTCATTGTCAACAGCAGTAAGATGGATACTGGGGAGGCTCCTGCTCAGCGGCCAGTCACCCTGGACATCACAGTGGAGGATGTAAACAAGGACGCTCCGGGCCCCCCGCAGCCAGACTCAAGCGAGACCCCTTCCAGAGACAGCGTCCTGCCCCAGGAAGACAGTATCGACCTAGGTGGGGAGTTTGCCACCCCCCAGGAGGACAGCAGTGCCACACCTTCTGAAAGCCTGATGGACAAGCTCAATGACCAGATGATGGAGAGTGTCATGATTTCTGACTCACCCAATAACAGTGAGGAGAATGATGTGGCTCCTATTGACTCTTTTCTGGATGGAGGGGAGGAGGAGAGTGGAGGAGAGACCTCAGGAGACAAAGAGGAACAACTTGAAACTGGACAGAATACAACTGAGATTAAAGTTTCTGTGGAGGAACAGGACATGGATGGTTCTGAAGAGAAAGTAGAAGAGGACACAAAGAAGCAGGCAGACACACAAGAGGAAGACACGGCCCGTGTTTCACCTCAAGGTGACACACAGAGCCCATCTGATCTTAAAAATGAGGAACCAGCAGCACAGTCAGCCAGTGGTACTAGCCCAAAAGAAGAACCTGTACCAGTGTGCACCATATTCAGCCATGGCACTCAGCCGAAGTCTCTGGTGCCTGATGGCTTCCAGCCCACCCTTATCAAGTCTCCCAGTTTTAGCATGGGAAGTGGTGGGGGAAGCGATGAGGCGGTGACCCCCAGCAAGCTGACAGCCCCCCTTGTGTGCCAGCCCAGCCCCAGCCTCAGTAAGTTTTTCACTGACAATGGGCAGACCAATCCAGCTTCTGACTTTTTTGATTCCTTTACCACCCCGTCCTCCTTCATTTCCGTTTCCAATCCCAACGCAGAGATCCCTTCAGGTGCCAGCCCTGCACCCATAGCCCCTACCCCTGATCGCCAGCTCTCTTCCACTTCTTCCTCTATTTCCACTGCTGGAGGATCCTTGGACTCTGGTACTCCCACCCCTAGCACAGTGTTTTGCCCTGCTCCTACCGATTCAACCTCCAAGCCCCAACCTCCTCTTCCCCAAATGGTCCCAGCTCCAGCGCAAGCCCCCGCCTCAGCCCCAACTACTCACCCACAGCCCTTCAACCAACTGCAAGCTGTATTCTCGGGCAATGACGACCCATTTGCGACAGCACTGAGCCTGAGCGAGGTGGACAGGCGCCACGATGCCTGGTTGCCATCTGAGGAGACCAGGAAGGTGTTGATCTCTGTGGCCACCCAGCAGTACAGCCCAGCTTACATAGAGTCCAACAGACTCACAATGCCTGGACTCAAGTTTGACAACCTACAGGTAGGAGAAGCACTTATGCAGTAAAATGCTAATCATACAACATGTGTCATTACAAAGGCTTGAAAGTTCTCCTTACAGCGTGTCAGTATGCCTTTTTAAAAGGGGAACTCCACAAATATTATCATTAAAGTTCACTTTACTCGTCATGGATATTACAACTTAGCCTCAGTTGTATTCCTTTATGAACTCCCTGACCCTAAATCAATGTAGTAGTCCTTCAACTAAATGTGAACACACGTATTTAACTCAGCAATAACTCAATATTACTGTTAATTATATAATTAATCGATTAAAGCTATAGTCTCCCAGTCGACTGGTTGATTGGCTGGTCAATGTGCTCTCACAGGCGTTACTTTTTGGAGGGAGAAAAGTGCTACATCAATAGCCTTCCAGGATTAACCTAATGGAGACTGCAAGGTCTGACTTCTTTAACATTAAGTGAACTTTTACTCAGAGTCCACTCCAAACTTATTAAGAAGTCACTGGTGTGGCTGGATTTTGTTAAAGAAGATTACCAAAAATTTAGTGTGAACTTTGCTCATCTGACACACTGGATGTAGACTGTGGGTATAGGATCGCCATTGGGAACCTATTTCACACAGCATCCTCCTCCAAACTAGCAACCTACCTGCTGAAATTGGGAAGTTTTGACAACTAAATTTCCAACTAAATGAAATCTCCCCAAACACTTATTTGCAGTGGCACCTTCACTTAGCACAGCCCAAGACAGTTATGAAAGGTCGTAAGAAATACAAATAAGCAAGAGCGTTTTTCTTCCCCTATAGCAGAATGGCAAGGCAAGACCAACACAGCAGACAGAAACTTGAGACTATTTGCCATTATTACTTAATTAAACAACCATGTCAGTTATCAGTTTTTGTCAGTTAATTTTCTAACAATCAGCTAGTCAATTAATCAATAAATTATTTCAGATCTAGTGTAGTTTTCGTCACAACACTCAGCTGTAGTGTCTCAGCTTGGACACATTCTCTCTGAAAAACTGCTAGAACCTTTACCAAGCACTTTCTGTGCATTCGTGGTGGTCCCGGTGTGCATAAAAAATATTGCAGTAATGTGTTAAAAACAGTCTGTCTTTGTATGGCAAGAAGTTCAGCCTGGGCTCCACCTGATGATCTTGATTTATTTTAGAAATTTGAAATCTACATTACATTCTCTCATCTGTCACTGAAAGAGGGTAGAGAGAGTAACCTTTCTCCTGCCTTGGTATACATATACAGTGTGGAGACAGTTATCTGTAAACTTTCATACATATGGCCTTCCACGCTCCCTCCACGCTCCCTCCACGCTCCTCCATATCATGTTTTTTTTCCCTCACAAACATCCTCTGAGCTCTTTCAACAGCAACATTTATCTGTAATAACAAGCCAGATGAAGCAACAATTTACTTATTTATTCAGTTGAATCTTATAGTGTGCGTCCACCTCCCAGCTCAGATTGTGTTCATTATCCCCTCAGAATGTGTTGAATGCCTGCTTGAATAAATGAATAAAAATCACGGATTTTCCCATCATCTTGGTGTTTTTGCCCACTAACAGCCAGTTTTCAACAAACAAATTAGACTCACTCTAAAGCTGGATTAAAGATAGCATTTTCTGCTGTGTGTTTTTTGTTCCATTCTTCTCAGGGCTGGTTTGTGATTCTGTCCAAACTTAGGGATGTCCAGATCAAAGTTTTTTTCCCCTGCCCCCAATCCACTTTGTATAATGCAGAGTAACGACCAGTGACAAGGCCTGATCTGCTATTTTAAAATCTTAGCATGACAGCTTTCAGGGCCCTTGATGTATAATTCTGTTGTGTCCTTTTGCATTACACTGAATTCAGATGTGTTTTGATGCAGGGTGATGCTGTGAAAGACCTAATGCTTCGTTTCCTGGGAGAACAGGCAGCAATGAAGCGACAAGTTCTCACTGCGAACTCTGTGGAGCAGTCCTTCACAGGCCTCAAACAGCTTGTGGTAAGTCACTCCCCATACCTTTTGTGCATGTGTAATTTGATGTTCTGTTCTGTTCTGAGGTTCAGAACATCATTCACTTTGAAATGAAACCTGACATATACAAAAGAAAGAAGAAATCGGTGCCTTTTTAATTTTGTAGTATAATCGTCATTTTTGCTTTGGTGGTCATTTTTCTCATTTCTTTTGTCTTTGTGAGATTTGCATGCAGTTGAAACAACCTGCTCGCTTGGTAGTTTAATCTTCATCTTGGAGACAGCTTTTGAGAAGGAGTCACTCCTCAAGGTCCACTTATTCATTTGTACAAGAGCTTTGTAAAATCCTGTTTCAGGTATAAGCCCAAGGCTGCTACAACCAAAATTATCAGTGCGAAGAGAGATTTTAAACCTGTTTTTATAAGAGAGGTTACACTATGGGTATTTTTGAGTCTCATGTAAGGCTGCTCAACAACTTTATAGCCTGGCCCGCCCAACTTACATTTTAAGTCTCTGTAAATCGTAGATGGACAGACGTTGACCCCAAATGTCTGGAAGTCAGACCAAATTATCAGCATTTTTTTATGGACACTTATCTGCCAAGGGTGGCTTTGCTGGCAGGGAGGCTATCCCTCCTCCAGCATCATTGACAGTCATCCTAGGGGAAACACTGTTATAGTATAACAAGCATCACTCTGGTGCATGCGCAATAGTTGCTTTCTAAGAACAGCACATCATTTTCTGGAGGTAGATGACAAAACCACTGGTAGGTTACCACAGCTTAACATCCTGTGGTGTCTGCAGCTTGTCTGACCTTTTGACAGTCAGTGATTCAACTGAAACTGCTGGGCGGTTAGGCTTTAGCTAGCTGAAAACAGTAAATCATTTGTCTCCTTTCTCTTCATATTGTATTTCTTCTTCTACCAAGCGTATTTCTTTGTGACAGCGCAGTCTCACCTCATTCCCTTTCCTGCTGCCATCTATCTATCTCTCCAGCCCTCATGCGTTCATTCCATCATAATTTCTAACCCACAAGTGACCCTGAGAGACAGTTGTTATTTAAAACATATGCACAGCAGCGGCAGACAGTGTGATGGAGAGAGGGGAAAGAGGAGAGGAGGGGTGGAGTGGAGAGATGGAGAGGTGGAGATCCACTCGGCTCACAAGTTCTTTTTTCCTGCTGTGCCCATGTATTATGCATGGGATTGCTGTGCATATTTCAAGGGCCTTCTGGACTCGGTGTATATGTACACACACACACACACACACACACACACACACACACAAGATGGTACTTTCAGCTTGCAGTCAACTGCACTATATGGTGTAGGTGAGTGTGTGTGTGTGTGTGTGTGTGCGCGCGCGTGTGTGTGCGCGCGTGCGTAAGAGGATCACACACTGTCTGCCAATTGGTGTAGGTGGCTCCCTGGAGCAAGAGGCAAAAGAAAGGAGAAAGACGGTGAACCAGAAAGGTAACATAGGCCTACAGGAGAGATGTCACGGAATGACAAGCAGAAAAAGAAAAAGAAAGCAATGTTGTGTGAGTGAAAGATATGGAGGCAGAAGAGAGTTTCACCTGGCCCTAAGCACACACAAAGGCATACTTTTGTCTGTGTGTGTGTGCAGGGCTACGGTGTGTGGGCACTTTCTTGATTATTTGAAATAACATTGGCAACTTCTTAATCACAACATTTATTTATTTTATTTTAATTCCAGAAATGTTAAAATGTTGAAATTTAATTTAGTTTCAATTAAGATTATAAGTTTGTTATCTCTAGTAAGTTATCTAGGCATTTAGTCATTTAGAATCACTTTATGATAAACCTAATGATGCAAAATTTTACCCTTTTACAGCTGAGAAATAAACTTGTCATTGCTCTCTGACAAATGATTAATCTGAGGTACTGTTCCTACATTACCTTAACTATATCTCTGGCATTCATCCACTTCATTTTTCTTGTTCGTTTTCTGACTATTTACAGATTTGACTCTGATGCAGAATCATTCTAGAGAGGCATCTAAGTAGAACTGCAAGTAATATTTTGTTTTTTCATTGTTGGTAGAGCTGGACTTTGGCACTGATCTCCCCACAGTTTTAATTTACTACAATCGATTCAGTTTGATTCTTGATGATTTAGTTATATCAGATAATGTTGCGTAAAGCACTTCTCAGAATTGGGAAATGGGAACTTAAATTTCTACATTCACCAAGTGAGCAATGCTGTTGTTTCCTTGAATATAAAATTATTCATTTAATAAAATTATTTATTTGCAGAAACTGCAACTACTTCACTAATTCATCTGCACTGTTTGTGTTGACATGATCCTGATATCTGCACACCATTGGCTGTGGGGATAAATTTGTCCAACTAAAGAAATGTGGAATGGCAAACCAACCAACAAATATTCCAAAATTACTACAATTCAAAAATATTACAAAAAGGTGTGAAAGACAAATAAATATGATTTGCACTCTATATCACAGGTTGTTTTACCCACAGTATCTTTTTATGTTTGATTTGTGAATCAGTTTTTTCATTGCTCTTGTCAGTTTTGTCACTATGGTAAATGGACAAATGCTGTTTGCTAGCTTGTTAGCTACATCATTGCCAAAATCAAGTCAAGTAGATGCACAGGACAAAGGTTTTCTCTCATATAATTGTGATTGTCACAATACAAGATTGGTGCTCTAAACTGCATTACAAATCTCTGGAGATGCTTCATATTTTCCTTGATGAATATTTCATTACCATGACAGTTGTATGCTTTATGCCTCTTACTCCAGAGGCATCACCAATGAGGAAGTGTTCTTTTTCTTTTTTTTTCACTGCGAGTCCAAAGGTCAGAGTGAGCTACAGAGCAGCTCTTTTGCCGCAGCTCGAGATTTAATGTCTCGTCTAAGAACACCTCAGTAAAGCAGATGATTGCCAACACAACAGATTTGATACCAGGGCCTCAAGCTGAAGTACATCTCTACTCACTGCATCAGAGACTGTGGGGCCAACAAACCCTGCACCCTAATAAGGAGCTGAGTTCGGTCTTGATCAGAGCAGCCCCCGTGTGATGGTTTTGCTGACATAATAATCATTGGCTGAGTCACTCCCACTGATGAATGGATCAGACACCATCTGCCTTCTCTATCTACTACCATCTACTCGCATTCAACTTTTTTTACTTGCAAATAAATTATGAAATTACCAAACTCCTAAGATCAAACAAACTCATAGATCAAAGCTGTCGTAGGTGATGTAGTTCACTGAGCTGGGAGGGGAGGTTGAAATTTAGAAAAAGAGAGGATGTACACAAGCAGAATACACACACACACACACACACACACACACACCCTTACTCATACAAACAGAGAAGAGGAAATGTCAGTAAGCTTGTGTCCATTGAAAGTGTAGCCTGCTGAAGCTTGATGCTCATGAAGACATCTGATCAATCACATAGACACACACTCATTCAGTGCAAATATGTGTATGTGAGTCATCACCACTGTGTGTGATTGTATTCACATGTTAGGGGTGTCAAGTACATGTATGTGTTTGCACTCAAGTACATTTCATGTTGCTTAATATTTGTTGCCAGCTGTGATTATCCTTTGTGTACAGCTGGTTTTTTTGTTTGTGTGTGTGTGTGTGTGTGTGTGTGTGGTGTGTGTGTGTGTGTGTCTGGAGTATTGCAGTGCTCTGCTCCGAGCTGGCAGAATGAGTCATGCTGCAGAGCCAGTGTGACTGCACCCACTGCCACCACCACACACTCCCTCCGTTCATACGCACACAGACACACGCATGTGCACAGAGTATAAAATGCACACTGATATACACTCACAAGACATGAGAGACTTGAGAAGAGTCTGCATTCCCTCTCTCTCTTTCTCTCTCTGTGTGTGTGTCTCTCTCCCCTCATCTGGTGAATGTGGACACCACTCAGTTTCTGTGGGAGAGCTGCCATTACACACATAGAGACACACTCAGTACTTCTATCTGATGGATCGTCATGTAGAGTAAGACTTCACATGCTTTTATCGAGCATACTGTAGCACTGCAACACACTGCTGGGAAGGATCTTTAGAAATATCCTCAATACTTTGACCACAGCCTCATGCCGTCTGCTTTCATGTCATATTAGGAACTGAAAAGAGTCATCCCACATGGGGGCAGCTGGGGTTGCAACTTAGGATTCTTTTCATCGTCAGTTTATTAAAACTGTCAATTTATTATTTTAAATCAGTTGTACAGTCAAGAAACTGGAACTAGAGAATGTTTGGCATGTTTTTTTTTTTTTTTTGATAAATGACTTATGATTAATCAGTGTCCTAATTTTTGTTAATAAGATTTTCCGTCAATCAATTAATCAATTAAGCA
>NW_026115327.1:2500-23846 GCF_001640805.2 Lates calcarifer
GCCTTTCAAAAGGATCCCTGGTGTATATTTCTTTCCCAGGAGTTCTCCAATTTTACCAAAAACACTTTTTTGAGGATTTTTCCTTGCTCACAAGAAGTTTGTGTTGAAACAAACTCATTTTCTTACTGTCAAGACACCTTCAGGCCTTGGAAGAGGGCCCCTCTTATGTGTTTCTTCCCAAGGATTTCTCCAGTTATACCAGAAAAGGTTTTTGGAGTTTTATCCTTGCTCACAAGAGGTTTGTGTCCAAGCAAACTCATCATCTAACTTCTTATGAGCAACAAAAAGTCTCCAAAAAAACAAAAACAAAAACAAAAACAAAAAAAATGTATTTCTCCCCCAGGATTTCTTCAATTTTACCAGAAACTAATTTTGGACATTTTTCTTTACTCATTGACTGACGATGTCGAAACAGTTTTTTCTAATTTTATTGCGAAAACGGTCATCATCATTTGCGTCGTCGTTACCGTCAAGTTGCCTGCAAACCCAGGGAGAGGGTTTCTCGTGCAACTTTCTTCCCACACATTTCTACAATTTTAGCGATAACATTTTGTGGACTTTTCAGCGACTCACAGGAGATTTTTGTCCAAACTAATTTTCTTACCGTCAAGACACTCTCAAGCCTTTCAAAAGGATCCCTGGTGTATATTTCTTTCCCAGGAGTTCTCCAATTTTACCAAAAACACTTTTTTGAGGATTTTTCCTTGCTCACAAGAAGTTTGTGTTGAAACAAACTCATTTTCTTACTGTCAAGACACCTTCAGGCCTTGGAAGAGGGCCCCTCTTATGTGTTTCTTCCAAGGATTTCTCCAGTTATACCAGAAAAGGTTTTTGGAGTTTTATCCTTGCTCACAAGAGGTTTGTGTCCAAGCAAACTCATCATCTAACTTCTTATGAGCAACAAAAAGTCTCCAAAAAAAACAAAAACAAAAACAAAAAAAATGTATTTCTCCCCCAGGATTTCTTCAATTTTACCAGAAACTAATTTTGGACATTTTTCTTTACTCATTGACTGACGATGTCGAAACAGTTTTTTCCTAATTTTATTGCGAAAACGGTCATCATCATTTGCGTCGTCGTTACCGTCAAGTTGCCTGCAAACCCAGGGAGAGGGTTTCTCGTGCAACTTTCTTCCCACACATTTCTACAATTTTAGCGATAACATTTTGTGGACTTTTCAGCGACTCACAGGAGATTTTTGTCCAAACTAATTTTCTTACCGTCAAGACACTCTCAAGCCTTTCAAAAGGATCCCTGGTGTATATTTCTTTCCCAGGAGTTCTCCAATTTTACCAAAAACACTTTTTTGAGGATTTTTCCTTGCTCACAAGAAGTTTGTGTTGAAACAAACTCATTTTCTTACTGTCAAGACACCTTCAGGCCTTGGAAGAGGGCCCCTCTTATGTGTTTCTTCCCAAGGATTTCTCCAGTTATACCAGAAAAGGTTTTTGGAGTTTTATCCTTGCTCACAAGAGGTTTGTGTCCAAGCAAACTCATCATCTAACTTCTTCTGAGCAACAAAAAGTCTCCAAAAAAACAAAACAAAAACAAAAACAAAAAAAATGTATTTCTCCCCCAGGATTTCTTCAATTTTACCAGAAACTAATTTTGGACATTTTTCTTTACTCATTGACTGACGATGTCGAAACAGTTTTTTCTAATTTTATTGCGAAAACGGTCATCATCATTTGCGTCGTCGTTACCGTCAAGTTGCCTGCAAACCCAGGGAGAGGGTTTCTCGTGCAACTTTCTTCCCACACATTTCTACAATTTTAGCGATAACATTTTGTGGACTTTTCAGCGACTCACAGGAGATTTTTGTCCAAACTAATTTTCTTACCGTCAAGACACTCTCAAGCCTTTCAAAAGGATCCCTGGTGTATATTTCTTTCCCAGGAGTTCTCCAATTTTACCAAAAACACTTTTTTGAGGATTTTTCCTTGCTCACAAGAAGTTTGTGTTGAAACAAACTCATTTTCTTACTGTCAAGACACCTTCAGGCCTTGGAAGAGGGCCCCTCTTATGTGTTTCTTCCCAAGGATTTCTCCAGTTATACCAGAAAAGGTTTTTGGAGTTTTATCCTTGCTCACAAGAGGTTTGTGTCCAAGCAAACTCATCATCTAACTTCTTACTGAGCAACAAAAAGTCTCCAAAAACAAAAACAAAAACAAAAACAAAAAAAATGTATTTCTCCCCCAGGATTTCTTCAATTTTACCAGAAACTAATTTTGGACATTTTTCTTTACTCATTGGACTGACGATGTCGAAACAGTTTTTTCCTAATTTTATTGCGAAAACGGTCATCATCATTTGCGTCGTCGTTACCGTCAAGTTGCCTGCAAACCCAGGGAGAGGGTTTCTCGTGCAACTTTCTTCCCACACATTTCTACAATTTTAGCGATAACATTTTGTGGACTTTTCAGCGACTCACAGGAGATTTTTGTCCAAACTAATTTTCTTACCGTCAAGACACTCTCAAGCCTTTCAAAAGGATCCCTGGTGTATATTTCTTTCCCAGGAGTTCTCCAATTTTACCAAAAACACTTTTTTGAGGATTTTTCCTTGCTCACAAGAAGTTTGTGTTGAAACAAACTCATTTTCTTACTGTCAAGACACCTTCAGGCCTTGGAAGAGGGCCCCTCTTATGTGTTTCTTCCCAAGGATTTCTCCAGTTATACCAGAAAAGGTTTTTGGAGTTTTATCCTTGCTCACAAGAGGTTTGTGTCCAAGCAAACTCATCATCTAACTTCTTCTGAGCAACAAAAAGTCTCCAAAAAAACCAAAAACAAAAACAAAAACAAAAAAAAATGTATTTCTCCCCCAGGATTTCTTCAATTTTACCAGAAACTAATTTTGGACATTTTTCTTTACTCATTGACTGACGATGTCGAAACAGTTTTTTCCTAATTTTATTGCGAAAACGGTCATCATCATTTGCGTCGTCGTTACCGTCAAGTTGCCTGCAAACCCAGGGAGAGGGTTTCTCGTGCAACTTTCTTCCCACACATTTCTACAATTTTAGCGATAACATTTTGTGGACTTTTCAGCGACTCACAGGAGATTTTTGTCCAAACTAATTTTCTTACCGTCAAGACACTCTCAAGCCTTTCAAAAGGATCCCTGGTGTATATTTCTTTCCCAGGAGTTCTCCAATTTTACCAAAAACACTTTTTTGAGGATTTTTCCTTGCTCACAAGAAGTTTGTGTTGAAACAAACTCATTTTCTTACTGTCAAGACACCTTCAGGCCTTGGAAGAGGGCCCCTCTTATGTGTTTCTTCCCAAGGATTTCTCCAGTTATACCAGAAAAGGTTTTTGGAGTTTTATCCTTGCTCACAAGAGGTTTGTGTCCAAGCAAACTCATCATCTAACTTCTTATGAGCAACAAAAAGTCTCCAAAAAAACAAAAACAAAAACAAAAACAAAAAAAATGTATTTCTCCCCCAGGATTTCTTCAATTTTACCAGAAACTAATTTTGGACATTTTTCTTTACTCATTGACTGACGATGTCGAAACAGTTTTTTCCTAATTTTATTGCGAAAACGGTCATCATCATTTGCGTCGTCGTTACCGTCAAGTTGCCTGCAAACCCAGGGAGAGGGTTTCTCGTGCAACTTTCTTCCCACACATTTCTACAATTTTAGCGATAACATTTTGTGGACTTTTCAGCGACTCACAGGAGATTTTTGTCCAAACTAATTTTCTTACCGTCAAGACACTCTCAAGCCTTTCAAAAGGATCCCTGGTGTATATTTCTTTCCCAGGAGTTCTCCAATTTTACCAAAAACACTTTTTTGAGGATTTTTCCTTGCTCACAAGAAGTTTGTGTTGAAACAAACTCATTTTCTTACTGTCAAGACACCTTCAGGCCTTGGAAGAGGGCCCCTCTTATGTGTTTCTTCCCAAGGATTTCTCCAGTTATACCAGAAAAGGTTTTTGGAGTTTTATCCTTGCTCACAAGAGGTTTGTGTCCAAGCAAACTCATCATCTAACTTCTTCTGAGCAACAAAAAGTCTCCAAAAAAACAAAAACAAAAACAAAAACAAAAAAAATGTATTTCTCCCCCAGGATTTCTTCAATTTTACCAGAAACTAATTTTGGACATTTTTCTTTACTCATTGACTGACGATGTCGAAACAGTTTTTTCCTAATTTTATTGCGAAAACGGTCATCATCATTTGCGTCGTCGTTACCGTCAAGTTGCCTGCAAACCCAGGGAGAGGGTTTCTCGTGCAACTTTCTTCCCACACATTTCTACAATTTTAGCGATAACATTTTGTGGACTTTTCAGCGACTCACAGGAGATTTTTGTCCAAACTAATTTTCTTACCGTCAAGACACTCTCAAGCCTTTCAAAAGGATCCCTGGTGTATATTTCTTTCCCAGGAGTTCTCCAATTTTACCAAAAACACTTTTTTGAGGATTTTTCCTTGCTCACAAGAAGTTTGTGTTGAAACAAACTCATTTTCTTACTGTCAAGACACCTTCAGGCCTTGGAAGAGGGCCCCTCTTATGTGTTTCTTCCCAAGGATTTCTCCAGTTATACCAGAAAAGGTTTTTGGAGTTTTATCCTTGCTCACAAGAGGTTTGTGTCCAAGCAAACTCATCATCTAACTTCTTCTGAGCAACAAAAAGTCTCCAAAAAAACAAAAACAAAAACAAAAACAAAAAAAATGTATTTCTCCCCCAGGATTTCTTCAATTTTACCAGAAACTAATTTTGGACATTTTTCTTTACTCATTGACTGACGATGTCGAAACAGTTTTTTCCTAATTTTATTGCGAAAACGGTCATCATCATTTGCGTCGTCGTTACCGTCAAGTTGCCTGCAAACCCAGGGAGAGGGTTTCTCGTGCAACTTTCTTCCCACACATTTCTACAATTTTAGCGATAACATTTTGTGGACTTTTCAGCGACTCACAGGAGATTTTTGTCCAAACTAATTTTCTTACCGTCAAGACACTCTCAAGCCTTTCAAAAGGATCCCTGGTGTATATTTCTTTCCCAGGAGTTCTCCAATTTTACCAAAAACACTTTTTTGAGGATTTTTCCTTGCTCACAAGAAGTTTGTGTTGAAACAAACTCATTTTCTTACTGTCAAGACACCTTCAGGCCTTGGAAGAGGGCCCCTCTTATGTGTTTCTTCCCAAGGATTTCTCCAGTTATACCAGAAAAGGTTTTTGGAGTTTTATCCTTGCTCACAAGAGGTTTGTGTCCAAGCAAACTCATCATCTAACTTCTTCTGAGCAACAAAAAGTCTCCAAAAAAACAAAAACAAAAACAAAAACAAAAAAAAATGTATTTCTCCCCCAGGATTTCTTCAATTTTACCAGAAACTAATTTTGGACATTTTTCTTTACTCATTGACTGACGATGTCGAAACAGTTTTTTCCTAATTTTATTGCGAAAACGGTCATCATCATTTGCGTCGTCGTTACCGTCAAGTTGCCTGCAAACCCAGGGAGAGGGTTTCTCGTGCAACTTTCTTCCCACACATTTCTACAATTTTAGCGATAACATTTTGTGGACTTTTCAGCGACTCACAGGAGATTTTTGTCCAAACTAATTTTCTTACCGTCAAGACACTCTCAAGCCTTTCAAAAGGATCCCTGGTGTATATTTCTTTCCCAGGAGTTCTCCAATTTTACCAAAAACACTTTTTTGAGGATTTTTCCTTGCTCACAAGAAGTTTGTGTTGAAACAAACTCATTTTCTTACTGTCAAGACACCTTCAGGCCTTGGAAGAGGGCCCCTCTTATGTGTTTCTTCCCAAGGATTTCTCCAGTTATACCAGAAAAGGTTTTTGGAGTTTTATCCTTGCTCACAAGAGGTTTGTGTCCAAGCAAACTCATCATCTAACTTCTTCTGAGCAACAAAAAGTCTCCAAAAAAACAAAAACAAAAACAAAAACAAAAACAAAAAAAATGTATTTCTCCCCCAGGATTTCTTCAATTTTACCAGAAACTAATTTTGGACATTTTTCTTTACTCATTGACTGACGATGTCGAAACAGTTTTTTCTAATTTTATTGCGAAAACGGTCATCATCATTTGCGTCGTCGTTACCGTCAAGTTGCCTGCAAACCCAGGGAGAGGGTTTCTCGTGCAACTTTCTTCCCACACATTTCTACAATTTTAGCGATAACATTTTGTGGACTTTTCAGCGACTCACAGGAGATTTTTGTCCAAACTAATTTTCTTACCGTCAAGACACTCTCAAGCCTTTCAAAAGGATCCCTGGTGTATATTTCTTTCCCAGGAGTTCTCCAATTTTACCAAAAACACTTTTTTGAGGATTTTTCCTTGCTCACAAGAAGTTTGTGTTGAAACAAACTCATTTTCTTACTGTCAAGACACCTTCAGGCCTTGGAAGAGGGCCCCTCTTATGTGTTTCTTCCCAAGGATTTCTCCAGTTATACCAGAAAAGGTTTTTGGAGTTTTATCCTTGCTCACAAGAGGTTTGTGTCCAAGCAAACTCATCATCTAACTTTTTATGAGCAACAAAAAGTCTCCAAAAAAAAACCAAAAACAAAAACAAAAAAAAATGTATTTCTCCCCCAGGATTTCTTCAATTTTACCAGAAACTAATTTTGGACATTTTTCTTTACTCATTGACTGACGATGTCGAAACAGTTTTTTCCTAATTTTATTGCGAAAACGGTCATCATCATTTGCGTCGTCGTTACCGTCAAGTTGCCTGCAAACCCAGGGAGAGGGTTTCTCGTGCAACTTTCTTCCCACACATTTCTACAATTTTAGCGATAACATTTTGTGGACTTTTCAGCGACTCACAGGAGATTTTTGTCCAAACTAATTTTCTTACCGTCAAGACACTCTCAAGCCTTTCAAAAGGATCCCTGGTGTATATTTCTTTCCCAGGAGTTCTCCAATTTTACCAAAAACACTTTTTTGAGGATTTTTCCTTGCTCACAAGAAGTTTGTGTTGAAACAAACTCATTTTCTTACTGTCAAGACACCTTCAGGCCTTGGAAGAGGGCCCCTCTTATGTGTTTCTTCCCAAGGATTTCTCCAGTTATACCAGAAAAGGTTTTTGGAGTTTTATCCTTGCTCACAAGAGGTTTGTGTCCAAGCAAACTCATCATCTAACTTCTTCTGAGCAACAAAAAGTCTCCAAAAAAACAAAAACAAAAACAAAAACAAAAAAAATGTATTTCTCCCCCAGGATTTCTTCAATTTTACCAGAAACTAATTTTGGACATTTTTCTTTACTCATTGACTGACGATGTCGAAACAGTTTTTTCCTAATTTTATTGCGAAAACGGTCATCATCATTTGCGTCGTCGTTACCGTCAAGTTGCCTGCAAACCCAGGGAGAGGGTTTCTCGTGCAACTTTCTTCCCACACATTTCTACAATTTTAGCGATAACATTTTGTGGACTTTTCAGCGACTCACAGGAGATTTTTGTCCAAACTAATTTTCTTACCGTCAAGACACTCTCAAGCCTTTCAAAAGGATCCCTGGTGTATATTTCTTTCCCAGGAGTTCTCCAATTTTACCAAAAACACTTTTTTGAGGATTTTTCCTTGCTCACAAGAAGTTTGTGTTGAAACAAACTCATTTTCTTACTGTCAAGACACCTTCAGGCCTTGGAAGAGGGCCCCTCTTATGTGTTTCTTCCCAAGGATTTCTCCAGTTATACCAGAAAAGGTTTTTGGAGTTTTATCCTTGCTCACAAGAGGTTTGTGTCCAAGCAAACTCATCATCTAACTTCTTCTGAGCAACAAAAAGTCTCCAAAAAAACAAAAACAAAAACAAAAACAAAAAAAATGTATTTCTCCCCCAGGATTTCTTCAATTTTACCAGAAACTAATTTTGGACATTTTTCTTTACTCATTGACTGACGATGTCGAAACAGTTTTTTCTAATTTTATTGCGAAAACGGTCATCATCATTTGCGTCGTCGTTACCGTCAAGTTGCCTGCAAACCCAGGGAGAGGGTTTCTCGTGCAACTTTCTTCCCACACATTTCTACAATTTTAGCGATAACATTTTGTGGACTTTTCAGCGACTCACAGGAGATTTTTGTCCAAACTAATTTTCTTACCGTCAAGACACTCTCAAGCCTTTCAAAAGGATCCCTGGTGTATATTTCTTTCCCAGGAGTTCTCCAATTTTACCAAAAACACTTTTTTGAGGATTTTTCCTTGCTCACAAGAAGTTTGTGTTGAAACAAACTCATTTTCTTACTGTCAAGACACCTTCAGGCCTTGGAAGAGGGCCCCTCTTATGTGTTTCTTCCCAAGGATTTCTCCAGTTATACCAGAAAAGGTTTTTGGAGTTTTATCCTTGCTCACAAGAGGTTTGTGTCCAAGCAAACTCATCATCTAACTTCTTCTGAGCAACAAAAAGTCTCCAAAAAAACAAAAACAAAAACAAAAACAAAAAAAAATGTATTTCTCCCCCAGGATTTCTTCAATTTTACCAGAAACTAATTTTGGACATTTTTCTTTACTCATTGACTGACGATGTCGAAACAGTTTTTTCTAATTTTATTGCGAAAACGGTCATCATCATTTGCGTCGTCGTTACCGTCAAGTTGCCTGCAAACCCAGGGAGAGGGTTTCTCGTGCAACTTTCTTCCCACACATTTCTACAATTTTAGCGATAACATTTTGTGGACTTTTCAGCGACTCACAGGAGATTTTTGTCCAAACTAATTTTCTTACCGTCAAGACACTCTCAAGCCTTTCAAAAGGATCCCTGGTGTATATTTCTTTCCCAGGAGTTCTCCAATTTTACCAAAAACACTTTTTTGAGGATTTTTCCTTGCTCACAAGAAGTTTGTGTTGAAACAAACTCATTTTCTTACTGTCAAGACACCTTCAGGCCTTGGAAGAGGGCCCCTCTTATGTGTTTCTTCCCAAGGATTTCTCCAGTTATACCAGAAAAGGTTTTTGGAGTTTTATCCTTGCTCACAAGAGGTTTGTGTCCAAGCAAACTCATCATCTAACTTCTTCTGAGCAACAAAAAGTCTCCAAAAAAACAAAAACAAAAACAAAAACAAAAAAAATGTATTTCTCCCCCAGGATTTCTTCAATTTTACCAGAAACTAATTTTGGACATTTTTCTTTACTCATTGACTGACGATGTCGAAACAGTTTTTTCCTAATTTTATTGCGAAAACGGTCATCATCATTTGCGTCGTCGTTACCGTCAAGTTGCCTGCAAACCCAGGGAGAGGGTTTCTCGTGCAACTTTCTTCCCACACATTTCTACAATTTTAGCGATAACATTTTGTGGACTTTTCAGCGACTCACAGGAGATTTTTGTCCAAACTAATTTTCTTACCGTCAAGACACTCTCAAGCCTTTCAAAAGGATCCCTGGTGTATATTTCTTTCCCAGGAGTTCTCCAATTTTACCAAAAACACTTTTTTGAGGATTTTTCCTTGCTCACAAGAAGTTTGTGTTGAAACAAACTCATTTTCTTACTGTCAAGACACCTTCAGGCCTTGGAAGAGGGCCCCTCTTATGTGTTTCTTCCCAAGGATTTCTCCAGTTATACCAGAAAAGGTTTTTGGAGTTTTATCCTTGCTCACAAGAGGTTTGTGTCCAAGCAAACTCATCATCTAACTTCTTCTGAGCAACAAAAAGTCTCCAAAAAAACAAAAACAAAAACAAAAACAAAAAAAAATGTATTTCTCCCCCAGGATTTCTTCAATTTTACCAGAAACTAATTTTGGACATTTTTCTTTACTCATTGACTGACGATGTCGAAACAGTTTTTTCCTAATTTTATTGCGAAAACGGTCATCATCATTTGCGTCGTCGTTACCGTCAAGTTGCCTGCAAACCCAGGGAGAGGGTTTCTCGTGCAACTTTCTTCCCACACATTTCTACAATTTTAGCGATAACATTTTGTGGACTTTTCAGCGACTCACAGGAGATTTTTGTCCAAACTAATTTTCTTACCGTCAAGACACTCTCAAGCCTTTCAAAAGGATCCCTGGTGTATATTTCTTTCCCAGGAGTTCTCCAATTTTACCAAAAACACTTTTTTGAGGATTTTTCCTTGCTCACAAGAAGTTTGTGTTGAAACAAACTCATTTTCTTACTGTCAAGACACCTTCAGGCCTTGGAAGAGGGCCCCTCTTATGTGTTTCTTCCCAAGGATTTCTCCAGTTATACCAGAAAAGGTTTTTGGAGTTTTATCCTTGCTCACAAGAGGTTTGTGTCCAAGCAAACTCATCATCTAACTTCTTCTGAGCAACAAAAAGTCTCCAAAAAAACAAAAACAAAAACAAAAACAAAAAAAATGTATTTCTCCCCCAGGATTTCTTCAATTTTACCAGAAACTAATTTTGGACATTTTTCTTTACTCATTGACTGACGATGTCGAAACAGTTTTTTCCTAATTTTATTGCGAAAACGGTCATCATCATTTGCGTCGTCGTTACCGTCAAGTTGCCTGCAAACCCAGGGAGAGGGTTTCTCGTGCAACTTTCTTCCCACACATTTCTACAATTTTAGCGATAACATTTTGTGGACTTTTCAGCGACTCACAGGAGATTTTTGTCCAAACTAATTTTCTTACCGTCAAGACACTCTCAAGCCTTTCAAAAGGATCCCTGGTGTATATTTCTTTCCCAGGAGTTCTCCAATTTTACCAAAAACACTTTTTTGAGGATTTTTCCTTGCTCACAAGAAGTTTGTGTTGAAACAAACTCATTTTCTTACTGTCAAGACACCTTCAGGCCTTGGAAGAGGGCCCCTCTTATGTGTTTCTTCCCAAGGATTTCTCCAGTTATACCAGAAAAGGTTTTTGGAGTTTTATCCTTGCTCACAAGAGGTTTGTGTCCAAGCAAACTCATCATCTAACTTCTTCTGAGCAACAAAAAGTCTCCAAAAAAAACAAAAACAAAAACAAAAACAAAAAAAATGTATTTCTCCCCCAGGATTTCTTCAATTTTACCAGAAACTAATTTTGGACATTTTTCTTTACTCATTGACTGACGATGTCGAAACAGTTTTTTCCTAATTTTATTGCGAAAACGGTCATCATCATTTGCGTCGTCGTTACCGTCAAGTTGCCTGCAAACCCAGGGAGAGGGTTTCTCGTGCAACTTTCTTCCCACACATTTCTACAATTTTAGCGATAACATTTTGTGGACTTTTCAGCGACTCACAGGAGATTTTTGTCCAAACTAATTTTCTTACCGTCAAGACACTCTCAAGCCTTTCAAAAGGATCCCTGGTGTATATTTCTTTCCCAGGAGTTCTCCAATTTTACCAAAAACACTTTTTTGAGGATTTTTCCTTGCTCACAAGAAGTTTGTGTTGAAACAAATTCATTTTCTTACTGTCAACCTTCAGGCTTGAAGAGGCTCTTATGTGTTTTTCCAAGGATTTCCCAGTTATCAGAGGTTTTGGAGTTTATCTTGCTCACAAGATTTTGTAGCAACTCATCTAACTCTATGACAACAAAAGAAAAAAAAAGTATCTCCAATTTACCAAAACACTTTTTGAGATTTTCCTTGCTCACAAGAAGTTTGTGTTGAAACAAACTCATTTTCTTACTGTCAAGACACCTCAGGCCTTGGAAGAGGGCCCCTCTTATGTGTTTCTTCCCAAGGATTTCTCCAGTTATACCAGAAAACGGTTTTTGGAGTTTTATCCTTGCTCACAAGAGGTTTGTGTCCAAGCAAACTCATCATCTAACTTCTTATGAGCAACAAAAAGTCTCCAAAAAAAAAAAAACAAAAACAAAAAAAAAAAATGTATTTCTCCCCCAGGATTTCTTCAATTTTACCAGAAACTAATTTTGGACATTTTTCTTTAGCTCATTGACTG
Organism: Lates calcarifer; assembly: GCF_001640805.2. Taxonomy (NCBI): domain Eukaryota; kingdom Metazoa; phylum Chordata; class Actinopteri; family Centropomidae; genus Lates; species Lates calcarifer. The sequence continues at coordinate 14,311 of NW_026115327.1, forward strand.
ACGATGTCGAAACAGTTTTTTCCTAATTTTATTGCGAAAACGGTCATCATCATTTGCGTCGTCGTTACCGTCAAGTTGCCTGCAAACCCAGGGAAGAGGGTTTCTCGTGCAACTTTCTTCCCACACATTTCTACAATTTTAGCGATAACATTTTGTGGACTTTTCAGCGACTCACAGGAGATTTTTGTCCAAACTAATTTTCTTACCGTCAAGACACTTTCAAGCCTTTCAAAAGGATCCCTGGTGTATATTTCTTTCCCAGGAGTTCTCCAATTTTACCAAAAACACTTTTTTGAGGATTTTTCCTTGCTCACAAGAAGTTTGTGTTGAAACAAACTCATTTTCTTACTGTCAAGACACCTTCAGGCCTTGGAAGAGGGCCCCTCTTATGTGTTTCTTCCCAAGGATTTCTCCAGTTATACCAGAAAAGGTTTTTTGGAGTTTTATCCTTGCTCACAAGAGGTTTGTGTCCAAGCAAACTCATCATCTAACTTCTTATGAGCAACAAAAAGTCTCCAAAAAAAACAAAAACAAAAACAAAAAAATGTATTTCTCCCCCAGGATTTCTTCAATTTTACCAGAAACTAATTTTGGACATTTTTCTTTACTCATTGACTGACGATGTCGAAACAGTTTTTTCCTAATTTTATTGCGAAACGGTCATCATCATTTGCGTCGTCGTTACCGTCAAGTTGCCTGCAAACCCAGGGAGAGGGTTTCTCGTGCAACTTTCTTCCCACACATTTCTACAATTTTAGCGATAACATTTTGTGGACTTTTCAGCGACTCACAGGAGATTTTTGTCCAAACTAATTTTCTTACCGTCAAGACACTTTCAAGCCTTTCAAAAGGATCCCTGGTGTATATCCAGGATTCTCCAATTTACCCATTGAGATTTTCTGCTCACAAGAATTTTGTACACAAATCATTTCTTCTGTCAAGACACCTTCAGCCTGAAGGGTCTTATGTTTTTCCAGGATTTCTCCAGTTATACCAGAAAGTTTTGGTTTTATCCTTCTACAAGAGGTTTGTTCCAAGCAATCATCATCTAATTCTTATGAGCAACAAAAATCTCCAAAAAAAATGTATTTCTCCAATTTTACCAAAACACTTTTTGAGTTTTTCCTTGCTCACAAGAAGTTTGTGTTGAAACAAACTCATTTCTTACTGTCAAGACACCTTCAGGCCTTGGAAGAGGGCCCCTCTTATGTGTTTCTTCCCAAGGATTTCTCCAGTTATACCAGAAACGGTTTTTGGAGTTTATCCTTGCTCACAAGAGGTTTGTGTCCAAGCAAACTCATCATCTAACTTCTTATGAGCAACAAAAAGTCTCCAAAAAAAAAACAAAAAAAAAAATGTATTTCTCCCCAGGATTTCTTCAATTTTACCAGAAACTAATTTTGGACATTTTTCTTTGCTCATTGACTGACGATGTCGAAACAGTTTTTTCCTAATTTTATTGCGAAAACGGTCATCATCATTTGCGTCGTCGTTACCGTCAAGTTGCCTGCAAACCCAGGGAAAGGGTTTCTCGTGCAACTTTCTTCCCACACATTTCTACAGTTTTAGCGATAACATTTTGTGGACTTTTCAGCGACTCACAGGAGATTTTTGTCCAAACTAATTTTCTTACCTGTCAAGACACTTTCAAGCCTTTCAAAAGGATCCCTGGTGTATATTTCTTTCCCAGGAGTTCTCCAATTTTACCAAAAACACTTTTTTGAGGATTTTTCCTTGCTCACAAGAAGTTTGTGTTGAAACAAACTCATTTTCTTACTGTCAAGACACCTTCAGGCCTTGGAAGAGGGCCCCTCTTATGTGTTTCTTCCCAAGGATTTCTCCAGTTATACCAGAAAAGGTTTTTGGAGTTTTATCCTTGCTCACAAGAGGTTTGTGTCCAAGCAAACTCATCATCTAACTTCTTATGAGCAACAAAAAGTCTCCAAAAAAAAAACAAAAAAAAAATGTATTTCTCCCCCAGGATTTCTTCAATTTTACCAGAAACTAATTTTGGACATTTTTCTTTGCTCATTGACTGACGATGTCGAAACAGTTTTTCCTAATTTTATTGCGAAAACGGTCATCATCATTTGCGTCGTCGTTACCGTCAAGTTGCCTGCAAACCCAGGGAAAGGGTTTCTCGTGCAACTTTCTTCCCACACATTTCTACAATTTTAGCGATAACATTTTGTGGACTTTTCAGCGACTCACAGGAGATTTTTGTCCAAACTAATTTTCTTACCGTCAAGACACTTTCAAGCCTTTCAAAAGGATCCCTGGTGTATATTTCTTTCCCAGGAGTTCTCCAATTTTACCAAAAACACTTTTTTGAGGATTTTTCCTTGCTCACAAGAAGTTTGTGTTGAAACAAATTCATTTTCTTACTGTCAAGACACCTTCAGGCCTTGGAAGAGGGCCCCCTCTTATGTGTTTCTTCCCAAGGATTTCTCCAGTTATACCAGAAAAGGTTTTTGGAGTTTTATCCTTGCTCACAAGAGGTTTGTGTCCAAGCAAACTCATCATCTAACTTCTTATGAGCAACAAAAAGTCTCCAAAAAAAAAAACAAAAAAAAAAAGTATTTCTCCAATTTTACCAAAAACACTTTTTTGAGGATTTTTCCTTGCTCACAAGAAGTTTGTGTTGAAACAAACTCATTTTCTTACTGTCAAGACACCTTCAGGCCTTGGAAGAGGGCCCCTCTTATGTGTTTCTTCCAAGGATTTCTCCAGTTATACCAGAAACGGTTTTTGGAGTTTTATCCTTGCTCACAAGAGGTTTGTGTCCAAGCAAACTCATCATCTAACTTCTTATGAGCAACAAAAAGTCTCCAAAAAAAAAACAAAAAAAAAATGTATTTCTCCCCCAGGATTTCTTCAATTTTACCAGAAACTAATTTTGGACATTTTTCTTTGCTCATTGACTGACGATGTCGAAACAGTTTTTTCCTAATTTTATTGCGAAAACGGTCATCATCATTTGCGTCGTCGTTACCGTCAAGTTGCCTGCAAACCCAGGGAAAGGGTTTCTCGTGCAACTTTCTTCCCACACATTTCTACAATTTTAGCGATAACATTTTGTGGACTTTTCAGCGACTCACAGGAGATTTTTGTCCAAACTAATTTTCTTACCGTCAAGACACTTTCAAGCCTTTCAAAAGGATCCCTGGTGTATATTTCTTTCCCAGGAGTTCTCCAATTTTACCAAAAACACTTTTTGAGGATTTTTCCTTGCTCACAAGAAGTTTGTGTTGAAACAAATTCATTTTCTTACTGTCAAGACACCTTCAGGCCTTGGAAGAGGGCCCCTCTTATGTGTTTCTTCCCAAGGATTTCTCCAGTTATACCAGAAAAGGTTTTTGGAGTTTTATCCTTGCTCACAAGAGGTTTGTGTCCAAGCAAACTCATCATCTAACTTCTTATGAGCAACAAAAAGTCTCCAAAAAAAAACAAAAAAAAATGTATTTCTCCAATTTTACCAAAAACACTTTTTTGAGGATTTTTCCTTGCTCACAAGAAGTTTGTGTTGAAACAAACTCATTTTCTTACTGTCAAGACACCTTCAGGCCTTGGAAGAGGGCCCCTCTTATGTGTTTCTTCCCAAGGATTTCTCCAGTTATACCAGAAACGGTTTTTGGAGTTTTATCCTTGCTCACAAGAGGTTTGTGTCCAAGCAAACTCATCATCTAACTTCTTATGAGCAACAAAAAGTCTCCAAAAAAAAACAAAAAAAAAATGTATTTCTCCCCCAGGATTTCTTCAATTTTACCAGAAACTAATTTTGGACATTTTTCTTTGCTCATTGACTGACGATGTCGAAACAGTTTTTTCCTAATTTTATTGCGAAAACGGTCATCATCATTTGCGTCGTCGTTACCGTCAAGTTGCCTGCAAACCCAGGGAAAGGGTTTCTCGTGCAACTTTCTTCCCACACATTTCTACAATTTTAGCGATAACATTTTGTGGACTTTTCAGCGACTCACAGGAGATTTTTGTCCAAACTAATTTTCTTACCGTCAAGACACTTTCAAGCCTTTCAAAAGGATCCCTGGTGTATATTTCTTTCCCAGGAGTTCTCCAATTTTACCAAAAACACTTTTTTGAGGATTTTTCCTTGCTCACAAGAAGTTTGTGTTGAAACAAATTCATTTTCTTACTGTCAAGACACCTTCAGGCCTTGGAAGAGGGCCCCTCTTATGTGTTTCTTCCCAAGGATTTCTCCAGTTATACCAGAAAAGGTTTTTGGAGTTTTATCCTTGCTCACAAGAGGTTTGTGTCCAAGCAAACTCATCATCTAACTTCTTATGAGCAACAAAAAGTCTCCAAAAAAAAACAAAAAAAAAAATGTATTTCTCCCCCAGGATTTCTTCAATTTTACCAGAAACTAATTTTGGACATTTTTCTTTGCTCATTGACTGACGAATGTCGAAACAGTTTTTTCCTAATTTTATTGCGAAAACGGTCATCATCATTTGCGTCGTCGTTACCGTCAAGTTGCCTGCAAACCCAGGGAGAGGGTTTCTCGTGCAACTTTCTTCCCACACATTTCTACAATTTTAGCGATAACATTTTGTGGACTTTTCAGCGACTCACAGGAGATTTTTGTCCAAACTAATTTTCTTACCGTCAAGACACTTTCAAGCCTTTCAAAAGGATCCCTGGTGTATATTTCTTTCCCAGGAGTTCTCCAATTTTACCAAAAACACTTTTTTGAGGATTTTTCCTTGCTCACAAGAAGTTTGTGTTGAAACAAATTCATTTTCTTACTGTCAAGACACCTTCAGGCCTTGGAAGAGGGCCCCTCTTATGTGTTTCTTCCCAAGGATTTCTCCAGTTATACCAGAAAAGGTTTTTGGAGTTTTATCCTTGCTCACAAGAGGTTTGTGTCCAAGCAAACTCATCATCTAACTTCTTATGAGCAACAAAAAGTCTCCAAAAAAAAAACAAAAAAAAATGTATTTCTCCAATTTTACCAAAAACACTTTTTTGAGGATTTTCCTTGCTCACAAGAAGTTTGTGTTGAAACAAACTCATTTTCTTACTGTCAAGACACCTTCAGGCCTTGGAAGAGGGCCCCTCTTATGTGTTTCTTCCCAAGGATTTCTCCAGTTATACCAGAAAAGGTTTTTGGAGTTTTATCCTTGCTCACAAGAGGTTTGTGTCCAAGCAAACTCATCATCTAACTTCTTATGAGCAACAAAAAGTCTCCAAAAAAAAACAAAAAAAAAATGTATTTCTCCCCCAGGATTTCTTCAATTTTACCAGAAACTAATTTTGGACATTTTTCTTTGCTCATTGACTGACGATGTCGAAACAGTTTTTTCCTAATTTTATTGCGAAAACGGTCATCATCATTTGCGTCGTCGTTACCGTCAAGTTGCCTGCAAACCCAGGGAGAGGGTTTCTCGTGCAACTTTCTTCCCACACATTTCTACAATTTTAGCGATAACATTTTTGGACTTTTCAGCGACTCACAGGAGATTTTTGTCCAAACTAATTTTCTTACCGTCAAGACACTCTCAAGCCTTTCAAAAGGATCCCTGGTGTATATTTCTTTCCCAGGAGTTCTCCAATTTTACCAAAAACACTTTTTTGAGGATTTTTCCTTGCTCACAAGAAGTTTGTGTTGAAACAAACTCATTTTCTTACTGTCAAGACACCTTCAGGCCTTGGAAGAGGGCCCCTCTTATGTTTCTTCCCAAGGATTTCTCCAGTTATACCAGAAAAGGTTTTTGGAGTTTTATCCTTGCTCACAAGAGGTTTGTGTCCAAGCAAACTCATCATCTAACTTCTTATGAGCAACAAAAAGTCTCAAAAAAAAAAACAAAAAAAAAATGTATTTCTCCCCCAGGATTTCTTCAATTTTACCAGAAACTAATTTTGGACATTTTTCTTTGCTCATTGACTGACGATGTCGAAACAGTTTTTTCCTAATTTTATTGCGAAAACGGTCATCATCATTTGCGTCGTCGTTACCGTCAAGTTGCCTGCAAACCCAGGGAGAGGGTTTCTCGTGCAACTTTCTTCCCACACATTTCTACAATTTTAGCGATAACATTTTGTGGACTTTTCAGCGACTCACAGGAGATTTTTGTCCAAACTAATTTTCTTACCGTCAAGACACTTTCAAGCCTTTCAAAAGGATCCCTGGTGTATATTTCTTTCCCAGGAGTTCTCCAATTTTACCAAAAACACTTTTTTGAGGATTTTTCCTTGCTCACAAGAAGTTTGTGTTGAAACAAACTCATTTTCTTACTGTCAAGACACCTTCAGGCCTTGGAAGAGGGCCCCTCTTATGTGTTTCTTCCCAAGGATTTCTCCAGTTATACCAGAAAAGGTTTTTGGAGTTTTATCCTTGCTCACAAGAGGTTTGTGTCCAAGCAAACTCATCATCTAACTTCTTATGAGCAACAAAAAGTCTCCAAAAAAAAAAACAAAAAAAAAATGTATTTCTCCCCCAGGATTTCTTCAATTTTACCAGAAACTAATTTTGGACATTTTTCTTTGCTCATTGACTGACAATGTCGAAACAGTTTTTTCCTAATTTTATTGCGAAAACGGTCATCATCATTTGCGTCGTCGTTACCGTCAAGTTGCCTGCAAACCCAGGGAGAGGGTTTCTCGTGCAACTTTCTTCCCACACATTTCTACAATTTTAGCGATAACATTTTGTGGACTTTTCAGCGACTCACAGGAGATTTTTGTCCAAACTAATTTTCTTACCGTCAAGACACTTTCAAGCCTTTCAAAAGGATCCCTGGTGTATATTTCTTTCCCAGGAGTTCTCCAATTTTACCAAAAAACACTTTTTTGAGGATTTTTCCTTGCTCACAAGAAGTTTGTGTTGAAACAAATTCATTTTCTTACTGTCAAGACACCTTCAGGGCCTTGGAAGAGGGCCCCTCTTATGTGTTTCTTCCCAAGGATTTCTCCAGTTATACCAGAAAAGGTTTTTGGAGTTTATCCTTGCTCACAAGAGGTTTGTGTCCAAGCAAACTCATCATCTAACTTCTTATGAGCAACAAAAAGTCTCCAAAAAAAAAAACAAAAAAAAAATGTATTTCTCCCCCAGGATTTCTTCAATTTTACCAGAAACTAATTTTGGACATTTTTCTTTGCTCATTGACTGACGATGTCGAAACAGTTTTTTCCTAATTTTATTGCGAAAACGGTCATCATCATTTGCGTCGTCGATTACCGTCAAGTTGCCTGCAAACCCAGGGAGAGGGTTTCTCGTGCAACTTTCTTCCCACACATTTCTACAATTTTAGCGATAACATTTTGTGGACTTTTCAGCGACTCACAGGGAGATTTTTGTCCAAACTAATTTTCTTACCGTCAAGACACTTTCAAGTCTTTCAAAGGATCCCTGGTGTATATGTCTTTCTCAGGAGTTCTCCAATTTTACCAAAAACACTTTTTTGAGGATTTTTCCTTGCTCACAAGAAGTTTGTGTTGAAACAAATTCATTTTCTTACTGTCAAGACACCCTCAGGCCTTTGGAAGAGGGCCCCTCTTATGTGTTTCTTCCCAAGGATTTCTCCAGTTATACCAGAAAAGGTTTTTGGAGTTTTATCCTTGCTCACAAGAGGTTTGTGTCCAAGCAAACTCATCATCTAACTTCTTATGAGCAACAAAAAGTCTCCAAAAAAAAAACAAAAAAAAAATGTATTTCTCCCCCAGGATTTCTTCAATTTTACCAGAAACTAATTTTGGACATTTTTCTTTGCTCATGACTGACGATGTCGAAACAGTTTTTTCCTAATTTTATTGCGAAAACGGTCATCATCATTTGCGTCGTCGTTACCGTCAAGTTGCCTGCAAACCCAGGGAAAGGGTTTCTCGTGCAACTTTCTTCCCACACATTTCTACAATTTTAGCGATAACATTTTGTGGACTTTTCAGCGACTCACAGGAGATTTTTGTCCAAACTAATTTTCTTACCGTCAAGACACTTTCAAGCCTTTCAAAAGGATCCCTGGTGTATATTTCTTTCCCAGGAGTTCTCCAATTTTACCAAAAACACTTTTTTGAGGATTTTTCCTTGCTCACAAGAAGTTTGTGTTGAAACAAAAATTTTCTTACTGTCAAGACACCTTCAGGCCTTGGAAGAGGGCCCCTCTTATGTGTTTCTTCCCAAGGATTTCTCCAGTTATACCAGAAAAGGTTTTTGGAGTTTTATCCTTGCTCACAAGAGGTTTTGTCCAAGCAAACTCATCATCTAACTTCTTATGAGCAACAAAAAGTCTTGTATTTCTCCAATTTTACCAAAAACACTTTTTTGAGGATTTTTCCTTGCTCACAAGAAGTTTGTGTTGAAACAAACTCATTTTCTTACTGTCAAGACACCTTCAGGCCTTGGAAGAGGGCCCCTCTTATGTGTTTCTTCCCAAGGATTTCTCCAGTTATACCAGAAAAGGTTTTTGGAGTTTTATCCTTGCTCACAAGAGGTTTGTGTCCAAGCAAACTCATCATCTAACTTCTTATGAGCAACAAAAAGTCTCCAAAAAAAAACAAAAAAAAAATGTATTTCTCCCCAGGATTTCTTCAATTTTACCAGAAACTAATTTTGGACATTTTTCTTTGCTCATTGACTGACGATGTCGAAACAGTTTTTTCCTAATTTTATTGCGAAAACGGTCATCATCATTTGCGTCGTCGTTACCGTCAAGTTGCCTGCAAACCCAGGGAAAGGGTTTCTCGTGCAACTTTCTTCCCACACATTTCTACAATTTTAGCGATAACATTTTGTGGACTTTTCAGCGACTCACAGGAGATTTTTGTCCAAACTAATTTTCTTACCGTCAAGACACTTTCAAGCCTTTCAAAAGGATCCCTGGGTGTATATTTCTTTCCCAGGAGTTCTCCAATTTTACCAAAAACACTTTTTTGAGGATTTTTCCTTGCTCACAAGAAGTTTGTGTTGAAACAAATTCATTTTCTTACTGTCAAGACACCTTCAGGCCTTGGAAGAGGGCCCTCTTATGTGTTTCTTCCAAGGATTTCTCCAGTTATACCAGAAAAGGTTTTTGGAGTTTTATCCTTGCTCACAAGAGGTTTGTGTCCAAGCAAACTCATCATCTAACTTCTTCTGAGCAACAAAAAGTCTCCAAAAAACAAAAACAAAAACAAAAACAAAAAAAATGTATTTCACCCCAGGATTTCTTCAACTTTACCAGAAACTAATTTTGGACATTTTTCTTTGCTCATTGATTCCAGATCTTTTGTATTTTTATGCTTATTCTTAATATATCTAACATACTCTTATATTACTATACTATACTAAATATTGATGCTATCATCACAGCTGTTATTATTATTACCAATTGGCATCATCACTATTATTGTTGTCATTATAACAACCAGTTTGACAGTGCTGAAATACAACAGTATGTAACTGTTCCTGGTCTCTTTCTCTCCTCTCTCCCATCTGACCCCCTTTCTCTTCTCCCTCATTTCTCTACCTTCAACCCAGCTGGTCAAAGTAGATGGCCATCCATCCTAAGTTAAATTCTGCCAGAGGTTTCTTCCTGTTAAAA
>NW_026115328.1:0-17495 GCF_001640805.2 Lates calcarifer
CCCCACTTTCTTCACACTTGCATGCCCATAAAGGGGGGGCGTGTCTTTCTCTTTGGGCAGGATTGATTCCAGGTGTGAGACCAGGGTGCAGCACCTAGGTGTGGTTTCTGAGCTAAAAAAAAAATTGTTACATTTGCGATAGATCTTGATGTGATTACTGGGCATAAGAAGAGTTTTCAAAGTCAAGGCTCTGGTACCAACGCTGTCTTCTCATTTATTCCTCTGGCTCGGATGTCAGAAACTTCGCAGTTACCTCAAATGCACCATATATCCAATCAGTGGCTCATGCTGGGTTCATGTCATGTAATACAAGGGGTGAAATTTTTCACCAGTTTAATGACAGCCATTAATTCACAGGATGGTCCACACCCAAATTAAACAAAAAAAGTATTGAATTAAAACATTTATCACATTCTTTTTTTTTTTCCACAATTGGCAGCTCATATTTACAGTAAACCCATTATGACATGAACGCAGCATCAGGACATGTGCCTGGCACCTGCCAAGGAGGACCAATCAAACCAGATATATTCATTTGAGAAAGAAGAAGCAGGTTATTGTTAAACTGCCTTTGTACTGAGTGATTCGTAACACTGGACTGAACTCAGTGTCACACTGCACATACTATAAACTATGACCAGCACTGTTAATGAAGCAATGACACAGCATTCTACTACTACTGTTATAAATATGATGAAAAAAGATGTTTTTTTCTGTAATGATATTATTGAAACTGAAGATGAATTAATAAAAATAATCCTGATTATTCTGTACCCTCTGTTTGGGCAAGTTGATTTTGTTTTAAATTGTTGACAAAAAGAGGGGAATCTGTGATACAAGATCGACAAAGAGCTACATGATAATCATTACAGACATGTTGACAGAAGGATATGAGTAGATTAGATGGTCTTGTTACCTTACATTGAGTCTGTTCATAGATTGGCCACTTCATTGGCCTTTACTCAGTTTATTAAACTCAACATAATATGTTGAGTTTATAATATGTTGAGTTTATGACACATATTAAGCCATTATGACACATTATGACATATTAAGCCAGTCTAGAGACATAGCAGTATTCATTCTTTTGAGGTTTGGCGTATTGTGTAATGCAGTTATTCAGACATGTTAAGTGGGCAGTTTTGTATTAATAACTACAGAGAGCAGGGATACAGTTTACTTGCAATGAAAGTAAGAAGGTAATAAGTATCTAGTAAAAATAACAGCTTGTATGACTCTATGCAGACTCAACTGACTTCATGTGAACCTGTTTTTTCTATTTCAGTTTTTCTATTTCAGATTTTTACTTCAATTGTAGTTGAAGTGTTTTTTTCTTTTTGGTAGATATTCAAACTGCTATTCCAGCTGCACTTTGTTAGAAATGTTGTTATAAATGAGGGTGCACTGGTGCTGATACTAACCTCGCTACATGTTGCAGCATCTGATCCAAGTTAAAACGTGATGATCAACAAGAAATATATTTTCTTTTTTGTTTGTGACTCTTATCTAAAAACATCTTAAACTGGTTTTATTTTTCTCATGAAAATTTGTTTTCATCCTCATTATTGTCCCAGTATTTGTGTTGATCAGTAGGCTAGCAACGGGGTACCAAATTTATTATCATTTTATGTTATAATTTAATATAAACAAAAAGAACACCAACGCTACTGTAGTTATATGAAGTTTTAATATTGCGAAACAAAACATTGTGTAATTCCATTTAGATTGTAATAGGCATTAAAAGTTGGGGTACACCAGGCTTTAATATGTATTTTATACTTCCTATATTTGACAAAAAAATATCATAAGTATCGACCTATACATTTCCAGATGCTCTTTCGTCGTTTCTGCTCATATTGAGTGAGAATTTTGGCTAATTTGATGCTAATTTATTAGTATTAATAATTCCAGCGTACAGCGGTCACGCGTTGCATTCCACCGATTGGCTTAGACGAGAATCATTTCATTGCTGTTTCCAATCAGCGGCATCGTTTTATCGAGTAGTTGGTATGTTGTCTCCTCCCCTCTCCCGAGTTGGAAATGACAGTCTGAGGAGGAGGAAGAGCAGGAACAGGAGAGGTCTACGCTACTGGGTCCAATAAACGAGCTGAAAGGCTGTCAGAGTGAAACTGTGAATTAGAAAGATAAACCTAGAGCTACAAGTAGTTGGATTAAAACTAACACTTACTCACGAGTTCCCAGTTGGATTTAGCAGCTAAGGGAATACGCAGACGGCTCAGAAACAGAGTGAGTATTCCAGTGTTTTCGGTCTGCTCTGAAGTGGCTTTGTTATCAACAGGTGCTGCAGGAAGAAGCGAGTTAGCTAGTTAGCTGCTAACGTTAGCCTGATAACCTTAAATAAAACCAACCCACATTTGCCAAATAAAGTAAGTTTTTGTGGGGTTGGCTACCCGCTTAGCTGATTGAAAAGTTTATACCAACCGAAGGCACGGTATTTCTACTGAAAATCAAGCTAATTAGCTTCATGCTCAGTTACTTATTACTTTGATGGTGGAACTGGCTAACCAAAACAGTAATTTCTGTTGGCTAACGTTACTCACTTACCATTGACTTTAGTTTTGTTCCTTCCAACCAGTTAGCTAGCTGTCACTCAGTCAAATACAGAAAGAAACTAACGTACAATTTTCGGTAATATTAGCGTTACATGCTGATGTTAATTAATTGTTCACAACAGAGGACTGTGTTTAGTTTGCGTTTTGTCATCTGAGGTTTGTGTTTTCACCCCGTGAAGTTGTATAACTGTAACATTACAGCGTGTGTCTAATTCTGTGGTAATGAAAACAGATAAACCATGAAATGAGAAGTTAAGACTAAAGCTGTAATAAGTTGCCTCTCAGGTAAAAGAAGAACAAATAACTGCCTTATGTTTAGGAACCTTATTTCTAGTATTTGTCCACTACATATGTAAGAGTGCAGCAATACTAATTAAAACTGTATTAATGGTACAAGTATGTTGTATGATTTCCGCTCTTTGTTTTTCTGTGTTTATCTGCTTTTTGATCCTCATTAGGATTGTAGGTGTCAGTTAACTGTCAAATATATTGAAAGATATTACAGTATCACACAGGTGTAACTGTTTTTTTTTAAGTAACTCAGGCCAAAAAAGCCTATGTTGTGTTTCTCAGATGCAAACGTTTGGGTTGAATGCAAAGGAAGATATGTATGAAGAAATACGGACATAAGGATGTAAAGACGACTGGCAAACATGTTCACCTAATGTCATCAGTGACAAGGCTCGGTCTAGAAAAGTGCTGACTCTGAAGTAAGCTTATGTCAGTTAGGGCTGAAGCATATGAACAAAAGTGGGACTTTTTTGAATTGCATTTTCATTAAAAAAAACAAAAACAAACAAACATTAAAATGATGATGATTTGGATTTTGCAGGGGTCTCTGCTAAACAAGAATGCTCCCTTACATCTGAAAAATATGATTTGTAGGCCAGGGCATCTCTGTAACTCCACAATTACTTCATTTATAATGTTATGTTGTGACACATTTTACCATTATTAGAATTTGAAATTGCAGCTCCTGTGATATGGATATTGCAATTAGCCACATTGCAATTTCAGTAACATTTTGATTTTAATTGTTCAGCCCAAATGTCAGTGAATGATTCTCACTTTGCAGTGTCATGCTCTGTACCTGAGGCTGTCAGCATGGATTTGATGATAACACTGTGCTGCTTTGACAGTTTATTTGACACCTTGTTGTGGCTAAGTGTTTTGTGTTGTAAACTATTCTTCATAATCATTTGGATTCAGTGAGCTAATACTTAATGGCTAGTCCGGTGTAGACAAACGCACCCAATTACTGGGCAGGTATAAGAACACAATCCGTGCAGTGTAAAGCTTTAAAAAAATAGTTTACATATTTGGTCTTGCACTGAATTCCAGATAGTTGGATACATTTCCTAATAAGTTTAAAATGTGGTTTTCTGTATACTTTGAAAAGTCACTAACACTAAAATGATCCTTATGAAACTTGGCTTTGTCACATGTAAAACCTGTCCAGCTTGCTGCTGTTCACATGGATTGTTTTTGGAAAAGTCTTGACAGTTTTACTGACAAGTTGAATCTACATATTTATAGATGTTGGTCCATACTGGCAAAGACTGTTGATTTTATGTATAGTGTGTTTTATGTTCTGTTTCAGTGCGAGTGTTGGTATGTTGCCTCTGTGTGCCATAGCATGAGGACTGTATATGTGTTGAACTTGTGTGTAGGGTGGGGTTTTTCTGATGTTTCGCAGTGGCATAAATATTAGTGGTTGATATATTACTGACAGGTCTGGACTAGCCTAAGTCAGTTAAGGTTTTAAAAAGTATAAAGGGAGTTCTTAGTTGATATTTTGCATATACATATCTATATTTATATTTATCCATCTATGGGAGTTTGAGGGTTCTTCTGCACTGTGTCTTAGCTGTTCCTAAACCTGCACACTTCTGGACAGGGATCTCAGATTTTGTACCTGGAGTCTGCTGGAGCCACTCTCCTAGTTTGGGGGTCACAACCCCTAATGATCCTATTACCATGGGGTCCACTTTAAACTTCACACTCCACATCTGTCCAGTTGTTTCAGCCCCTGATAATGTCGATCTTCTCTCTGATGTTATTGTCAGCTGGGATTGTCACATCTATCACTACTGCTCTCCTCTGCTCCTTGTCAACCACCACTGTGTCTGGTTTGTTAGATAGCAGTTGTCTCCCTGGAACTTGAAGTCCAACTTTCATGCCTGAGACTTGTTGTTGGATGTGGTTCTGGTTCTGGTAGGTTGTTGTGGTCTGCACATATACACTCCCTTGCCAATTTATTATCTTTGTAAAAGCAAAATGTATGGCTGCACTGTGTATTGGACTGCATTAGATTTCACAGGTGTCCCAAAAAAGTGGCCACTGAGTGTATATTTCACCAGTCTACAGCTGTGTATATACTGTATATGACAGCATGTAAACACTGATGCTTTGAAACTCGGCACTGACCTTTAGATAGACTCTACAGCCAGGTATGAGGTCATGTCGCTATGGTGACAAGGTCAAGGCTGACTTTTACAGACACATGTACACACAGAGTGAGCTAGTGAAGCAGAGAAGTGAGGACAGCCAAAATACAGAAGTCCTCTGTTCTCTGGAATGCTCCCTTGCTCACTCTCTCACTACTCTCATTCTCATTTTGGTTCTCTGACCTGACTGGGATCCAAAATGAGGCTGCTGCCAAATCAACATGTGTCACCAAATCAGGGTTCAACTGATGTAGACACTGGGGCTGACATTGTACATTGAATATGATAAAGTTTCTTCCCTGGCCTAATCAGTGTACTTAAATCAAGTGTTCTGTGTGAGCAGTTTCATGTTATCAGTCAGTGAAACCTGTCGCAGCCAGCTGAAACAAGGGGTTGGGTGGCATACCATCAGAAAGAGTCACATAGTCTCACTTTCAGTAGAGTTTAAATATTGTAATAAAAACCAAAAAACAACCAAAACAACAACAAAATTATTTTACAAACAAATTATATTACTGAGGCTATTTCACCATTTAGAAAAAAAAAAGAAGAGGCATTATTTGGATCTTTTAGACATTGATAGCAGGGTATTGAAAAATCTGTCATCTCTGTTCATCTTTTCTAAATAAGTACATCATAACTGACACAAATTATTTCAAGTTGATGTCTGTGCCTCCCCCTCTCCCTCATCTTGGCTCCTTTTCTGTTTGTCTGGTACAAGGTGGTACAGCCCTTTTTAAGAATGTACTTGTGTGTGTGTGTGTGTGTGTGTTTAAGTGTGTACTGTTAAACACAAGATAAGAGTCGGCTCTGCTTCTGCTCCCAATGACATTCACATTTCACACACACAGACTCACTGCTTTACTCACCCTGTGTCAGTTGATGGCATTTTACATGTTGTGGATATAATGTCAGCCTTCTTGAGGATGTTTTTTTTTGGATAAACGTTGGTGGAATTGGTTCAGGGGACAGATTCAGTTCAGAGGACCCATGTTTTGACTGATTTATACAGTGTGAGCATAGAAGTTGTACATTTTTGCCACGTAGAAGGGCAAATTAAAATATGTAATGTAAGTAAAAAGACCAAAAAAAATTATTCAAAAACCAACAATGTCTGCCCTGCTTTATTCCATCTCTCCCTGTCTCTCTCTCTAGAGCCACATGTTTTAATGTGGGCCAACAGGTGAATATCACTTTTACTTCTGTTCTTCATTAGAACTTTGCTGCTGTACTGTAAACTGCTGTAATGATCATGCTAATTGATGTGTTAGTTACTGCTGTATTTAAAGGGTTGGTGAACAACAGAACGTAAACCACTTGTAGGATTAAAGGGGAATTTCACTGCTGGTAAAGGTACATACAGCAAGAGAAAACGGAGAAAAAGGTTGTATACTTCCCTACTGCTCTAAAGCAAAAAAGATAAAATAAAATAAAATAAAAAATCACTGTATTTTATTGGTACTTTTCATAAGGCATCTGCTGGTTGTGGTGTGTTTAGGGAATATAGGCTGTTTCCCAGGCTAGCAACCATTTTAGTAAACAAGCCTCTTTGCTGAGGTTTTTGTTCATTTTTTGGAAGTTTTTTTGCTCATCATGGTGTCCAGCTTATATCACACCAGTGTGTAAGGATCACAAAAACAAATAGCATGTTGGAGAGTGTTATGCAGATCATAATAAATTTTACTCCATTTTCATTAACTCTAAAGTTAATTTGTGGTTTGGTCATTTTAAGACAAGATTTTTGGTTGTAAAATTTACAGCTTGTCACTCTGCTGCTCCTGCAGTGCATCTAGAAATATGTTGTTAGCTGTTCATATGAGACTCACTCTCATGCTCCCTCATCCTCAGTGGAATCAGTGGCCTCATCCTAAAAAGAAATAAATAAACAAGTGAAGTTTGTTGCAGTGAGATGAAGTCAGTTCTGTTTCCATGGGTGTACATCTGTCACACAAACATCACACCAGTCATCACAGAGCACCAGTGGGTGCAGCTAACCATGCTACCCCAGCTTCAGTGCCGCTGTTTCAGCTGCAGTTGTAAATATATATATTCTCCATATTCAGCCTCAGACTAGCGCCAAATATCATCCAACACCTAATCATAGAACTACTCTTCTATTAAATACACTGGTATTTTATTTTACAGCATCTCCCTGTTGCTACAAAGATTGTTTTGGTTCCTGACTGTGGACATGCCCTATGACTGTCCTTGGAGGCAGGCCTACAAAGAATGAGGAAGTACAGCAGGTCTATCTAAGCAGGTCACAAAACTCCTACAGATGACATCAACCGGAGGAGTTCTGCAGGTAGAAGCAGAGAGATATTTTAATATAGGGAAGGCATATGGAATCATAACCCCTTCATGTATATGTGTACTCTCCAAACAAGAACTATGAAAATCAAGTTGAAAAACGCTGAAGTTGCACTTTAATGCCTCTGTTGCTCCTGCTGCACTTTTGCCAGAGCTATCAGTGCATTGCACCTGCTGATGTAGTTGGACATATTAGGTTTTGTTTTGATACGCTCAGAAAAAAGAACTCCTCACTTGTTTCACATTTTGTTGTGTTGCAGCCTTATACTAAAATCGTTTAAAATATTTTTTTTTACCTCATTTGTCTACACTCAGTCTCAGTACTTTCTGAATGCATGGTAAATAAACAAGTATCACACTGAGATAATCCTACAGTAAACAACAGACATTGAGTTTACACTTAGTCCTGCTTTATGCTATATTTGCTATTACTACATATTTGCTTCTTGTCAATATCCTGACACACTAAGGAGTAAAAGCCATATCCATGTCCAAGTGTCTTTATATGTTTGTTTTAGGTCGAACACCTTTAAAAAATGAGTTAATGTTAAAAGTGTATATTATGTGTACCTTTGTTGTAGTGGGATTTTAACTCTGGCATTGATAATGCTTCTATTTCTCTGTAAGCTATTACTCTGTAGTGGTATTGGAGTGCATTTTTTTTTTTTTTCACACATATGGATTCAGAGTAGCAGTCTCTGAGTTGTCTCTTGTACCTGAGGCTTACAGGTATGTTTGGCATATAATTTACACAAGTGTATTGTGAATTGTTTAGATCATTTCAGTAACACCTTCAGGAAATCATGAAATTACAGCATTTAAAAAGTACTGAGAGCATTTTTGAAATGTCTGTGTGTAGTATCACTGACATTACATGTTAATGCTTTTATTATATTTTTATTTAAAACTTATAGTCACTTTAGTAACATATCAACATTGGGATATGTCATTGATTTGATTTCGAATAATAAATTTAAATCCAATGCTTAGTTGGCAAAGAAGGAACCAGTTGCTGCAGATGGAAGCTGTAGTAAAAGGAAGACAGAGTTCATATTGAGCTCATGATAAACTGTGAGCTAGTTGGAGTAAAACTTGAAGAGCTTTTTGTTTCCAGTAGCTTTGCCTTGAACTGTTGTCTCCACAAGACATGCATGCATACACACATTCATGCATACACACCAGGGGGTAAGCTGTGGGAACAGATGGTGTTGTGTGTGTGTTTCGGTGGGTGGGATGGTGGGGGGGTATCAATCCTGTGTGTGTTTCCTCAGCAGTGTGCAGTCCAGCAGGTCAGCAGATAAAGGCTTATTCAACCAAGTCGCTGGTCTGAGGTCAGGAATCCAGTTGGACACAGCTGTAGGTCTCCCGTCAGCCATGCTACAGACTTTTCCAGCCAAACATGGTGTCAAAACCAAACCCAGCATCAGCCTTTCTACCACATCTACAGCACATTCAGCCAGAAACACTGCTGTACAAAGACAGCTTTCAGTAAGACTGTATGGATCAACACTCAGAGCAGCTCATGGATCTGTTTATGCTTTCCACATCATTGGAACAGCAGTATTTTAATGAACCTGCCTGAGTAGGAAAAAATACATTTATTCACTTCGAGCACATGCTTGTAAGCAGCTTCATTTATGTCTACTGACGGTGCTACTCTTAACCTGTCTCAGTGTCCAAAATCAACATTCTGATTCACCTGTCTAAGGTTAGTGAATTACAGAATTGTGAGAATTCATTTTAAAAGCCAACTTAATCAATACACGTCATGCAAAAGGCATTCATCTTAGCTTCAGTGTTGTTTTGTATGTAGTATCAGTCAAATACAATCATTTTAACACTTAAACATACACAATGTTGAAAAAGGAAGGATTGTCAGTTTGATAATTAAAACGGCATTTATGCTGCCAATCAGATGCCTTATTCATAGCCATTCTTTTATATGATTTTCACTTACTCAGAGAGTGTGCACAGTGAACAGCAGAGACACCAATGGCATTATATAACTGATATAAGCCATGCCATTGTTATGTTAATGTAATTTGTGTTAATGTCAGGCCCTGACCTGGTTATTAAGGTAACAGCACATGTTCACATCATAACCTAGGAACTCTTATAATCCAATGGAAAAAAAATCTCAATGAATGCAAATGCTGGTGAGACATTAAATCTTCATAATGATTCGAGTATGTATATGTTCACATGAGAAGACATAAAGTATATTCAGAATCCAGTACAGATGTTAAAGAATGTTTGGTTTCTGTGGGTTTTTTTAGTTTTAATTTCTTATTCATTTATTTCTTTTTATTTAAATCAAGCAGCCAAATAGGAAAACTGTTGAGGTTAACCTCTGACATGAGTTTGAGCTATTGGGAATTTTATGACACTGACTGTATGTCCTAGTTGGTAAAAGAACCACAGATTACAGAATGTTGGCAGAATGGCGGCAAATGTACCTCTGCTGTCAGTTATATGACAAAAAATTCCAATATTCAGCCAATTTTCTACGAGCTACAGTAACAAACTGCTACAAATACATACACAACAAATGTAGCTAATTTAGACTATTGAGCTGGTGTGACTACAAGGTTAGCACCAGCGCTAATCACACTTTGAGGAAAATTTTTCCTGTTTTTCTCATTCTGCTGACATTGTGTGAATGCAGCATAAACAATTAACAGTGGTTCTGTTTCATTTAACTTCCCAGTAATGCATTGTTGTTCTGTGAGGGAAGTGTGTCCCTTCTGCATTTCAGTAGCCATGTAGCCTACAGTGTTGAAACCTGTAGCCCAGCCCAGTGATACCTTATTTGTGGGATGTGCACATCACAACAATAGTTCAGATTTTTCAAAATGGCAGTTTGCTTGGTAACTATACATAATGGGAGCAAGAGGGGCCTCTGATTAAAGATTTGAATTCAGGCTGCTCCTAAAGCTAAACATCATTTATTTAAATAAACTTTTGAACACCCTTTTAGCAGTTTTGCCATGATATGCTCTAAACGTTACCCTCTGAATGGGACACATTTATTTGTATGTTCTTTGTTGTGAACATGGGGACCTTCTTAGTCTGTTTTATAGGTATGTAAATGCGCTGTAAATTGTATTGACTTTTAAACCTTTAACCTTTCATTTTTCAATTGTTAATTCAAATAGTTTTCTTTATTTTACTGGCATAGAAAAAGTGTTTTGCAGAACTGCATTACACAGTTATGTACAGTACACACACTGCATTCATTAAATATTCATACCCCTTCACTTTTTTCACATTTTGTTATGTTGTTACGTTCAATCTTATTTGATCTAGGGCTTCAGCTTCTAGCGGGGACACGCTTTAATACTTTAAAGTACTCATGATCTGCCCCAGTTGACAGGAGCAGTACTGACACTGATCTGTCAACTATAACATAAGTTTCACACAGCGTTTTTAAATCATTAAAGAGATACATCTGGTATGGGACTGAGAGTCAATAGAGAAAAAGTCTGATGTTGCATCACAGCATTTCTCATACAGGCTCTATTTAGGCAGGTAGATTAAGACCAGCACGGGTAAACAAAAGCACCCAGTTTCAACAAAACCCCTTATTTCACTCTTTTCACACTAACTTATTTTTGGCCACATAGCTGTATGACTTGTGTGTGCTGCGGTAACATAGTGGGGACTAGAGGATTCTCTGTGCACAGCCACCTGTCAGGCATTGAAGGAACATCAGTGAATTGTAGTGTCTACCAGTAGTCTGCATGTGAAGTATTTAGGGGACATCTGTAAATTGTAGTTGGAGAAAATAAACTGAACTGCATGAGTCTCTGCATGGATATCAGTCACACACCCACCACCACCACAAGAACATTTTTAACCTGTGGGAAACACTGCATCACTACTTTAAAGTCCTTTTTTTTCTATTTTGTCTCAGTGATAATACTTTACCATTGTTCCCAACATTCCGAGACTAAAAGGAAATGAGATAATACAAGTGTAGCTAGGATGTTGTGATCACTCACACACACATAAACCGTATATATACACATATACTCCCTTCCCCCATCTATGGAATTTTGTTCCCAGGGCTGCCTGGCATTCCTCACTGCTGCATCATGGGACCTCTGCTGTGTGTGTGTGTGTGTGTGTGTGTGTGTGTGTGTGTGTGTGTGTGTGTGTGTGTGTGTGTGTGTGTGTGTGTGTGTGTGTGTGTGTGTGTGTGTCTGTAGTCCTGCTGGTTAGAGATAGCTGTTTTTTTGTGGCACTCAAAGATAAGGCATCCATCGATCTCTCACCCATTTATTTTTACCTCCCCTCTCTTACTCTCTCCATTCATTGCTACCTTGTTTGCTCTCTCTCATCTTTCCCTCCATTTTCTCTCATCTAACAACTCTTCCCTCCCACTACCTCCCTACAAAGTACTATGTTCATCTAATATGTGTGTGTGTGTGTGTGTGTGTGTGTGTGGTGGGGGGACCACCCGGCAGCTGACAAAGCTGTTGTCATGGTTATGTTTGGAGAGTGGGGGGCTGTCATGACATTGTTGTCTCTGAACTACCGAAGAGAGACCAGTAGAGAGACATAGAAAATGACTATGTTGTGTCTTGTGTTGTGCTGTAGTAGCCCGTCAATGTACCAATTAATCAGCAAATAAACCAGCCAGTCATACATTCAATGAGCATTTTATTAGGAACACTATACTAATACTGAGTAGAGCCTCCCTTTGTTCTAAAAACAGCCTCGTTCTTCATGGCATGGATTCCACAAGATGTTGGACACAGTTCTTTAAGATTCTGCTCCATGTTGACATTATTGCATCACGTCATTTCTGCAGATTTGTCAGCTGCACATTCAAGCTGCCAATCTCATGTTCTACCACATCCCTATTCTGATGATGTGACTGTGGAGGCTGCTGAAGTTCACTGAACTTATTGTCATTTTCCTGAAATCAGTTTGAAGACAGCCTTTGCTTCGTGACATGGCACATTATCATGCTGGAAGTAGATGACTAAATTGTGGCCGTAAAGTGATTGACATGGTCAACAACAATACTCAGGCTGTGGCATTCAAACAATGACTGATTAATGGGCCCAAAGTGTGCCAAGAAAACACTCTGAGATGTCTTTCTGTTCTGCACAGCTGTAAACAGTGGTTATCTCAGTCACTGTAACCTGCTTGTCAGCTCAAATGAGTCTGGCTATTCTCTCCTGACCTCAGTACATCAGTTAGTCACCAGTGACCCACACAGCCACGAAATTAGTTGCTCATTTAGTAAACAGGTGGGTCAGACTGGAGACCAGCTGTCATTAGACAGGGCAGTCATCTGGTCAATTATAAACCAATTAGTCACTCGCTCAGCCAGTAAACTAATCAGATTTTAAAAACTGGTATCCACCAGTTTAGGAGCCATTAAAGGATAATTCAGTTTTTATTAAAACATGGGTCATGCTTTTGTATTGCTAGCCAATGGTCATCATTCCTTTCTGTAATAACAGGGTAGGTACAAATGCAATGGTGGAGATCTTGGAACAAAATGAAAAGAAGCCTAAAAAGACGTCTGATAGGGAAAGGAACACAAGCAGTCACATAGCAAGACAGGTTTTAAATAAATGCCCAGTTTAGACTTATTAATTTAGAAGAAAAAAATAATGATGAACTGTAAAATGAATACAAGCAGTCTGTTTTAAACTTCTGTTACAGGTTAGACCCACTTGGTTCAACTTTGGCTCACTGTGCTTACCGTAGTTCTGCACACATCATTTTCCTTCGCAGTGAAGGTTAATTAGCAAATTTTTGGTGCCTTTATTTCAGTTTTACTTCCAAATAAAGTGATATAGGGCTGCCCCATACACATTTGAATCATCAGTCAACTCAAAGTCTCATTTTGTCAGTGAAATTACTGGCATTTCACTTAGCTACACATCATTTGTTATAAATGTGTTCCATTCCCTGCTCAGACAGTCTCCGCTCTAGAGCTGAAGTCGACATTAACAAGTGACACTGACATGAGACTCACGTCAGTGTCACTTGTCTGATTATCAGACGACCTGGTTTTTTTTGTTTTGTTTTTTTTTTCCCCCCCCTTGTCTCACTGGAGGTGATATCACTAAGTCCCCTGATTTCAACTATTACCTTTAGTGCAAATTTATCAGAACTGCTAGAAATGATGGCCAGAAGCATAAGATCAGAGTTGAAAGGAATTATCCTTTAGTTTGTGTTCCAGTCAGAAAATGTAACCAGTTAGTGAGCAGTTGATTAATGCAGTGAGTACACAAGTCAGTTATTTGGTTTGCTGTAAGTGTTGGTGTTGATTGTAACACTGTAGACCACTTCTTCACATGAACCCACTGTTTGATGTGGTATACTGAAAACTCATCCAGCCTTTGTTTCACCAGTCTTAACAGACTGTTGGTGTCAGGTAAATAATTACAGTATCACAGAATGTTGGGATGCAGAATGGCACCGGTCAAACCAGATTAATGACATAATTTACTTGCTTTCTCCACAGGTAAAGGTATCATGGCTGCCCTGTTTACTGAGCTACCCTCCTAGACCTCCCCGGATATATAAATATACATACCTAAGCATCCCTGGAATCCACACCAATACACACTTTAGACTTCTGGTGTGTGTGAGGGATGACGACCTCCCATTTAAACGGCCATTGTTGCTGGGGAGGGAGGAGGAGGAGATGAAGAGCTGAGGGGAGGACAGCAGCATCGAGAAATGGCCGTCGACTGCCCCCGGAGAGCTGGGCGGTCGCATGCTGCCACTGCGACGATCTGCACAACTGGAGAGGATACGACAGCACCAGGTACATGCAAACACACACACACTCACACACACACACTTGCATACACACTCCATTGTTTATTTAACTCCAGATTAAAGCTGGAAAAAGCATACAAGCCAAGTTCAAATAGCAGTGGTGGAATGTACCTAAGTACATTCCACTCAGGTACTCAGGTCCTCTACTTAAGTCTAAATTGCTTTTACTCAAGTGTTTACATAAATGTATGCAATGCAATGAATTGTTACAGATTAAATTGCCCCAAATTTTATATAGTTCAAATGAAACCCATCTTAAGTATGGGGGACCATCTTGTTCCATGAACAACTAACATGGCAAAGAGAAAGAGTAATGATGTTTTACTAAGGGGATCTGTCTTTCTTTAAATTTGCACCTGCTTTAACCTGGGACTTTTAGTCCCAAGTATAGGTCAAACACTGGATCCTACATTTCCCAGGTGTCAGGTGCTCTTCCACAAACCATCTTTGACCAAAATGAAAAGATATTGGCATGCAGGGAGCATGTTAACCAGACAACAGCCAATATTTCTTCTTTGTTGTTTCAGTAACTCAGAGAAGAAACTGTAGCTATAGCTGGTGAAATCAGCAGACGCTGACTTCAACTTTCACTTTCTACAGCTTGTTAAGATCCTTTAAGGAGTGTAAATTATCATTAAAATCTCAGCTCTGCTTTCCAATATCTACGTGTTTCTTTTACAGCTGGCTGTTAAAGATGTTTACAGTGACATATTTTGCATACTGATCTCACAAACATACTGTATAACAACATATGGTTAAGGTTTATAGTCTATCTCATCTCAACACGAACAGATCTCAGGTAGCTTATTTTTGACTGAGAGAAAATGAACTGGTCATTTCCATGGGATATTAGGTTATCTCTGTTATTGGACCTCTTTGTGGTTGTAAGTTGTTTGATAAAGACGTGGTCCTGTTTATAGATTGGCAGATTATTCAGTGTAACAATTAGCATTTGAAAAGGAATTAGTGATAATGATATAAATAATTTATTAAAGTAGAGAGGCTGGATGGAGCAGGGCACTAACTGGGAAATGAATGCACATACAACCATGTCAGAGAGAAAATTAGCATTTTTCTTATTGTCCCTTAACCAGTAAGGGTTTGTCCATTTGAACCATTCAAGTCATTATCTCCCTCTCTCTCTGCAGTCATCAGCTGTGTGAATAGAACATGGAATTAAACATGTATGACAACACACCTCAATAATATAAAAAGCCTAAATATAGGATGTGTTGTGTGACTGTGACTGTAAAAAATGTGATTAAAATACTTACATCGAATATACATATTTTATACTTTAATACTGTTAAACTGCAGTGTACTGTGTTCCTGTTTCTGATGCATTTATTCATCCACTTTTGGTGTTAGGAGGATCTTCGACGTCGTAGAGAGGAGGAAGGTCGGCAGCTGGACCTGAATGCCTCACTCAGACTCAGGAAGCTCTCCCAGAATCCCACATCGGCATCGACAACCCCACATTCCTGGAAGACGCATACATATCGCAGCAGGGGCCGCGCCAGCCAGCATATACGTGCACCGCTGGGTAAAATACTCACACACAGTTAACAGTAGTAGAACAGCAATTTTAGTAAAGATCTCAGAGAGGAAAGGACAGAATTAAGACATTGAGGTGAAAAGGATGTTGGAAAGATGATTTAAACTTGAAAAAGAGGGGTGGGAGAGAAGGGTAAAAATAAAGAGGTGGATAGTGAAAGCTGGGAGGGAAAAGAATGTAAGAAGGACTGTTTACTGTCAGGGAGGGAATTCCTTAGGGAGGGAGAGAGGGATGTGAGAGGCTCTTGAGGGTGACCTAATTAAACTTTGTCGGGGGTGGCAATGTTTACACACACATAATCACACAAACAGGAACACACACTGTAGAACTAAAGTCCTCACTAGGAAATGAGAAACTCACCATCACACACATTAATCTGAAACCAGGACAAGCAAGCTGTCTCCTGCCATCATCCTCTGATCATCTGAAATAAGTGTGATTTAGAGCTTTTTATCAGGCTCAACTCTTGTGTTTGATTTGTAAAAGTCAAGATTTGTAAGTCTGCCAAAATGTATTGATGTGAATGTGTCTGTTTTTCCAGAGTTGGAGGAGTTGTTGCTGTCACTGAAGCAGGTCCGGGGCTGTCTGTCCGACCAGCAGAGTCAGAATGACATAGAGCTGGTACTTGCACTACTAAACAAGGTAATATAAAGGGAATTAAATGGAAAGAGCCTTGGGTGAATGTGTAATTGTGGTATTTTTCAATACTTTCTGACCTCCGAGGTAAAAGAGATTTACAAAGACAGAGCAGTGTCGTCTCTGCTGTCTGCTTGAGCGTCTGTGACAACAGGGGCCTCATAAGATTCCTGCAGCTGGAGTGAAAAGGAGGGTTGTTAGACTACAGTTAAACACGTTTTTGGAATTGAAGCTACAGATAATACTGTGGCTGTATTAAATTTTTATGCCCAAAGCTAACAAATCTTCAGTGTTTGTCCTGGTATATTGTAACCTTTGTCAGGGTGACAGAGCCTCAGATGGCCCTGTTAAAGCACAGGAATTATTCCATGAACACAGGAACCTTTTAGGAGCTCTGAGGCTTTTAGAGGACACTAGTTTTGGTTTCTTGGGAGTTGTTCCTGCTCCTGGTGTCCAGATTTCTGATGGTCCAGGAGCTTTCTGGGTGGAATTTACACCACTCAATGCTCATTGCTGACTAGTCCAAAAAAAACAAAACACAAAACGGATATCTGTGTCACCACAAATGTATAATTGATTGTAAAACTGTTCCAGCTGCAGTTCACCACTGTATTCAGCACCAATATTGTTCTTGTAATGTTGCTGTTGTTTTGGTAGCATAGTCCTTTAAGCTTTTAGAAAGTCATTACTAACTATGCAATTATGACACCTTTTAACCATTTTCAAATCCTACGCTCAGTGCCCCATAATGTGAAACAGACAAAGTGAAAACATAATTTAATTAAAAGAAATAAAAAAAAAAATAAAAAATAGAAATAAATTAAAATTAATAGTGTATACTATGTGTAGGAGGTTGTTATAGGAGTGGGATTTTAATTCTGGCATTGATAATGCTTATATTTCTCTGTAAGCTATTACTTTGTAGTGGTATTGGAGTGCTTATCAGCCCTGTGATGGACTGGTGATCTGTCCAGGTTGTACCTCACCTCTTGCTAATATCAGCTGGAATTGGCTTCAGCCCCAATTCAACCCTTAAAGGACAAGCAGAGTATAGATAATGGATGGATGTTTTCCCTTTGTCAGTATGGGGTATTGAGTGTAGACTGGTGAGGGAAAAACCTGAGCTGCAGCATAACAAACAGGTCTGAATATTATATATTACTGTAC
>NW_026115329.1:0-46772 GCF_001640805.2 Lates calcarifer
CATATAAACAGCTAACAACATATTTCTAGATGCACTGCAGGAGCAGCAGAGTGACAAGCTGTAAACTTTACAACCAAAAATCTTGTCTTAAAATGACCAAACCACAAATTAACTTTAGAGTTAATGAAAATGGAGTAAAATTTATTATGATCTGCATAACCCTCTCCAACATGCTATTTGTTTTTGTGATCCTTACACACTGGTGTGATATAAGCTGGACACCATGATGAGCAAAAAAACTTCCAAAAAAACAAAAACCTCAGCAAAGAGGCTTGTTTACTAAAATGGTTGCTAGCCTGGGAAACAGCCTATATTCCCTAAACACACCACAACCAGCAGATGCCTTATGAAAAGTACCAATAAAATACAGTGATTTTTTATTTTATTTTATTTTATCTTTTTTGCTTTAGAGCAGTAGGGAAGTATACAACCTTTTTCTCCGTTTTCTCTTGCTGTATGTACCTTTACCAGCAGTGAAATTCCCCTTTAATCCTACAAGTGGTTTATGTTCTGTTGTTCACCAACCATTTAAATACAGCAGTAACTAACACATCAATTAGCATGATCATTACAGCAGTTTACAGTACAGCAGCAAAGTTCTAATGAAGAACAGAAGTAAAAGTGATATTCACCTGTTGGCCCACATTAAAACATGTGGCTCTAGAGAGAGAGGCAGGGAGAGATGGAATAAAGCAGGGCAGACATTGTAGGTTTTTGAATAATTTTTTTTGGTCTTTTTACTTACATTACATATTTTAATTTGCCCTTCTACGTGGCAAAAATTTACAACTTCTATGCTCACACTGTATAAATCCAGTCAAAACATGGGTCCTCTGAACTGAATCTGTCCCCTGAACCAATTCCACCAACGTTTATCCAAAAAAAAAACATCCTCAAGAAGGCTGACATTATATCCACAACATGTAAAATGCCATCAACTGACACAGGTGAGTAAAGCAGTGAGTCTGTGTGTGTGAAATGTGAATGTCATTGGAGCAGAAGCAGAGTCCGACTCTTTATCTTGTGTTTAACAGTTACACACTTAAACACACACACACACACACAAGTACATTCTTAAAAAGGCTGTACCACCTTGTACCAGACAAACAGAAAAGGAGCCAAGATGAGGAGAGGGGAGCACAGACATAAACTTGAAATAATTGTGTCAGTTATGATGTACTTATTTAGAAAAGATGAACAAGATGACAGATTTTTCAATACCCTGCTATCAATGTCTAAAAGATCCAAATAATCCTCTTCTTTTTTTTTCTAAATGTGAAATAGCCTCAGTAATATAATTTGTTTTGTAAATAATTTGTTTTTTTGGGTTGTTTTTTGTTTTTATTACAATATTTAAACTCTACTTGAAAGTGAGACTATTGTGACTCTTTCTTATGGTATTGCCACCCAACCCTTGTTTCAGCTGGCTGCGACAGTTTCACTGACTGATAACATGAAACTGGCTCACACAGAACACTTGATTTAAGTACACTGATTAGCCAGGGAAGAAACTTCATCATATTCAATGTACAATGTCAGCCCCAGTGTCTACATCAGTTGAACCCTGATTTGGTGACACATGTTGATTTGGTCAGCAGCCTCATTTTGGATCCCAATCAGGTCAGAGAACCAAAATGAGAATGAGAGTAGTGAGAGAGTGAGCAAGGGAGCATTCCAGAGAACAGAGGACTTCTGTATTTTGGCTGTCCTCACTTCTCTGCTTCACTAGCTCACTCTGTGTGTACATGTGTCTGTAAAAGTCAGCCTTGACCTTGTCACCATAGCGACATGACCTCATACCTGGCTGTAGAGTCTATCTAAAGGTCAGTGCCGAGTTTCAAAGCATCAGTGTTTACATGCTGTCATATACAGTATATACACAGCTGTAGACTGGTGAAATATACACTCAGTGGCCACTTTTTGGGACACCTGTGAAATCTAATGCAGTCCAATACACAGTGCAGCCATACATTTTGCTTTTACAAAGATAATAAATTGGCAAGGGAGTGTATATGTGCAGACCACAACAATCTACCAGAACCAGAACCACATCCAACAACAAGTCTCAGGCATGAAAGTTGGACTTCAAGTTCCAGGGAGACAACTGCTATCTAACAAACCAGACACAGTGGTGGTTGACAAGGAGCAGAGGAGAGCAGTAGTGATAGATGTGACAATCCCAGCTGACAATAACATCAGAGAGAAGATCGACATTACAGGGGCTGAAACAACTGGACAGATGTGGAGTGTGAAGTTTAAAGTGGACCCCATGGTAATAGGATCATTAGGGGTTGTGACCCCCCAAACTAGGAGAGTGGCTCCAGCAGACTCCAGGTACAAAATCTTGAGATCCCTGTCCAGAAGTGTGCAGGTTTAGGAACAGCTAAGACACAGTGCAGAAGAACCCTCAAACTCCCATAGATGGATAAATATAAATACGGATATGTATATGCAAAATATCAACTAAGAACTCCCTTTATACTTTTTAAAACCTAGATTCAACTTGTCAGTAAAACTGTCAAGACTTTTCCAAAAACAATCCATGTGAACAGCAGCAAGCTGGACAGGTTTTACATGTGACAAAGCCAAGTTTCATAAGGATCATTTTAGTGTTAGTGACTTTCAAAGTATACAGAAAACCACATTTTAAACTTATTAGGAAATGTATCCAACTATCTGGAATTCAGTGCAAGACCAAATATGTAAACTATTTTTTTAAAGCTTTACACTGCACGGATTGTGTTCTTATACCTGCCCAGTAATTGGGTGCGTTTGTCTACACCGTCTACTAGCCATTAAGTATTAGCTCACTGAATCCAAATGATTATGAAGAATAGTTTACAACACAAAACACTTAGCCACAACAAGGTGTCAAATAAACTGTCAAAGCAGCACAGTGTTATCATCAAATCCATGCTGACAGCCTCAGGTACAGAGCATGACACTGCAAAGTGAGAATCATTCACTGACATTTGGGCTGAACAATTAAAATCAAAAATGTTACTGAAATTGCAATGTGGCTAATTGCAATATCCATATCACAGGAGCTGCAATTTTCTAATAATGGTAAAATGTGTCACAACATAACATTATAAATGAAGTAATTGTGGAGTTACAGAGATGCCCTGGCCTACAAATCATATTTTTCAGATGTAAGGGAGCATTCTTGTTTAGTAGAGACCCCTGCAAAATCCAAATCATCATCATTTTAGTTGTCAGTTTGTTTGTTTTTTTTAATGAAAATGCAATTCAAAAAAGTCCCACTTTTGTTCATATGCTTCAGCCCTAACTGACATAAGCTTACTTCAGAGTCAGCACTTTTCTAGACCGAGCCTTGTCACTGATGACATTAGGTGAACATGTTTGCCAGTCGTCTTTACATCCTTATGTCCGTATTTCTTCATACATATCTTCCTTTGCATTCAACCCAAACGTTTGCATCTGAGAAATACAACATAGGCTTTTTTGGCCTGAGTTACTTAAAAAAAAAACTGTGTGATACTGTAATATTTTTCAATATATTTGACAGTTAACTGACACCTACAATCCTAATGAGGATCAAAAAGCAGATAAACACAGAAAAACAAAGAGCGGAAATCATACAACATACTTGTACCATTAATACAGTTTTAATTAGTATTGCTGCACTCTTACATATGTAGTAGACAAATACTAGAAATAAGGTTCCTAAACATAAGGCAGTTATTTGTTCTTCTTTTACCTGAGAGGCAACTTATTACAGCTTTAGTCTTAACTTCTCATTTCATGGTTTATCTGTTTTCATTACCACAGAATTAGACACACGCTGTAATGTTACAGTTATACAACTTCACGGGGTGAAAACACAAACCTCAGATGACAAAACGCAAACTAAACACAGTCCTCTGTTGTGAACAATTAATTAACATCAGCATGTAACGCTAATATTACCGAAAATTGTACGTTAGTTTCTTTCTGTATTTGACTGAGTGACAGCTAGCTAACTGGCTGGAAGGAACAAAACTAAAGTCAATGGTAAGTGAGTAACGTTAGCCAACAGAAATTACTGTTTTGGTTAGCCAGTTCCACCATCAAAGTAATAAGTAACTGAGCATGAAGCTAATTAGCTTGATTTTCAGTAGAAATACCGTGGTATTTGGTATAAACTTTTCAATCAGTTAAGCGGGTAGCCAACCCCACAAAAACTTACTTTATTTGGCAAATGTGGGTTGGTTTTATTTAAGGTTATCAGGCTAACGTTAGCAGCTAACTAGCTAACTCGCTTCTTCCTGCAGCACCTGTTGATAACAAAGCCACTTCAGAGCAGACCGAAAACACTGGAATACTCACTCTGTTTCTGAGCCGTCTGCGTATTCCCTTAGCTGCTAAATCCAACTGGGAACTCGTGAGTAAGTGTTAGTTTTAATCCAACTACTTGTAGCTCTAGGTTTATCTTTCTAATTCACAGTTTCACTCTGACAGCCTTTCAGCTCGTTTATTGGACCCAGTAGCGTAGACCTCTCCTGTTCCTGCTCTTCCTCCTCCTCAGACTGTCATTTCCAACTCGGGAGAGGGGGAGGAGACAACATACCAACTACTCGATAAAACGATGCCGCTGATTGGAAACAGCAATGAAATGATTCTCGTCTAAGCCAATCGGTGGAATGCAACGCGTGACCGCTGTACGCTGGAATTATTACTACTAATAAATTAGCATCAAATTAGCCAAAATTCTCACTCAATATGAGCAGAAACGACGAAAGAGCATCTGGAAATGTATAGGTCGATACTTATGATATTTTTTGTCAAATATAGGAAGTATAAAATACATATTAAAGCCTGGTGTACCCCAACTTTTAATGCCTATTACAATCTAAATGGAATTACACAATGTTTTGTTTCGCAATATTAAAACTTCATTTAACTACAGTAGCGTTGGTGTTCTTTTTGTTTATATTAAATTATAACATAAAATGATAATAAATTTGGTACCCCGTTGCTAGCCTACTGATCAACACAAATACTGGGACAATAATGAGGATGAAAACAAATTTTCATGAGAAAAATAAGACCAGTTTAAGATGTTTTTAGATAAGAGTCACAAACAAAAAAGAAAATATATTTCTTGTTGATCATCACGTTTTAACTTGGATCAGATGCTGCAACATGTAGCGAGGTTAGTATCAGCACCAGTGCACCCTCATTTCTAACAACATTTCTAACAAAGTGCAGCTGGAATAGCAGTTTGAATATCTACCAAAAAGAAAAAACACTTCAACTACAATTGAAGTAAAAATCTGAAATAGAAAAACTGAAATAGAAAAAACAGGTTCACATGAAGTCAGTTGAGTCTGCATAGAGTCATACAAGCTGTTATTTTTACTAGATACTTATTACCTTCTTACTTTCATTGCAAGTAAACTGTATCCCTGCTCTCTGTAGTTATTAATACAAAACTGCCCACTTAACATGTCTGAATAACTGCATTACACAATACGCCAAACCTCAAAAGAATGAATACTGCTATGTCTCTAGACTGGCTTAATATGTCATAATGTGTCATAATGGCTTAATATGTGTCATAAACTCAACATATTATGTTGAGTTTATAAACTGAGTAAAGGCCAATGAAGTGGCCAATCTATGAACAGACTCAATGTAAGGTAACAAGACCTCTAATCTACTCATAGCCTTCTGTCAACATGTCTGTAATGATTATCATGTAGCTCTTTGTCGATCTTGTATCACAGATTCCCCTCTTTTTGTCAACAATTTAAAACAAAATCAACTTGCCCAAACAGAGGGTACAGAATAATCAGGATTATTTTTATTAATTCATCTTCAGTTTCAATAATATCATTACAGAAAAAAACATCTTTTTTCATCATATTTATACAGTAGTAGTAGAATGCTGTGTCATTGCTTCATTACAAGTGCTGGTCATAGTTTATAGTATGTGCAGTGTGACACTGAGTTCAGTCCAGTGTTACGAATCACTCAGTACAAAGGCAGTTTAACAATAACCTGCTTCTTCTTTCTCAAATGAATATATCTGGGTTTGATTGGTCCTCCTTGGGCAGGTGCCAGGACATGTCCTGATGCTGCGTTCATGTCATAATGGGTTTACTGTAAATATGAGC
Organism: Lates calcarifer; assembly: GCF_001640805.2. Classification (NCBI taxonomy): domain Eukaryota; kingdom Metazoa; phylum Chordata; class Actinopteri; family Centropomidae; genus Lates; species Lates calcarifer. The sequence goes on from NW_026115329.1 coordinate 6,120, forward strand.
TGCCAATTGTGGAAAAAAAAAAAGAATGTGATAAATGTTTTAATTCAATACTTTTTTTGTTTAATTTGGGTGTGGACCATCCTGTGAATTAATGGCTGTCATTAAACTGGTGAAAAATTTCACCCCTTGTATTACATGACATGAACCCAGCATGAGCCACTGATTGATATATGGTGCATTTGAGGTAACTGCGAAGTTTCTGACATCCGAGCCAGAGGAATAAATGAGAAGACAGCGTTGGTACCAGAGCCTTGACTTTGAAAACTCTTCTTATGCACCAGTAATCACATCAAGATCTATCGCAAATGTAACAATTTTTTTTTTTAGCTCAGAAACCACACCTAGGTGCTGCACCCTGGTCTCACACCTGGAATCAATCCTGCCCAAAGAGAAAGACACGCCCCCCTTTATGGGCATGCAAGTGTGAAGAAAGTGGGGAGGAAAAGAGGAAGATAAGGAGAGGGAGAAGCGAGGGGAGAGGAGTAGAGAGACTGCATCAGCCTATAAGGAGAGGGGACAAAGGTCAGAAACACTGACTAATGCAGTATTCAGGTCATAGAGGAAAGATAGTACATATGAATTCTGGAAATAATTATCAACTTATGGGGTAACTGAAACAAGAAGGATCTAGGAAAAACAATTCTGTCATTTTGGTGTTGTTAAGTAACATTTAATTCAAGGAAGTGCAACAGTTTTGTACTAGTTATTCCAATATGACCTGAATGCAGCATTAAACCTTTGACTGTGTAGGTTTGGCACTGATCACACTGATAGGAACAATCAAAGGGACTAGAGGAGTTATGGTACACTGGTGAATGCTTGGGACTCACAGACTGCATATGATGCATTTGAATGGTCCTTGTTAATTGGTAAACAATTTAAGGTCAGTGTTTAATCAGCAGGGCACTGCAGCCAACATATGTACTATTTTGTTAATGCTAGGTGTAAACTAAGCTCTTGAAGTGGGCTAAATATCACACAATGTTTCCTATATTTCTCCGTGTTGCTCAGACTACATACAGTACATTGAGAGAAAAGCAGTCAAATGATGTAGATTTACAGCCTTGAACTGTACTGATATTTTTGACTTTAACAAGCACCTTAACACCGTCATGGTAGAAATACACCAGTTGTATAGTTTATGAGCACCTGAATGCGACACCCTGCTTTCAAGTGATGTCAGGTCAGAGTTTCTCTGAGTTAGGAATATAGTATGTCACAACTCACTCAAGTTCTTTCAGTCGCGTTTAGTCGGTTTATGGGTAAAAACTGGGGAAAAAAAGATGGAGGCTTCTGATTAGCCAAAAACAAAGCCAGCCTTTGCTGTCGACAAGTATCGGAATCTTTGGCCACTGAAATAATGATAGTATTCTATATTTTTTAGTGTTAGAAAATCCCATGAAAATCCAAAAACCAACAATGTACTGATGCTACTAATAAGTATTGTGTGTGTATCCAAAGATGTGTATCCTGATAGAGAGCTCCGAAACCTATTAAAACACATCTATGAGCCACAGTGCTGTGCTGGAGGACATGTTACTTTACTGCCATAAACACACACAGTAGTAGTTCATTTTGACTTCCATGTGATTAATCTGCCTGAGAGAGTAGCCCAGTAGAAACTATCCCTTCAAAGATTTCACTCTTCAACAGGGACCATTTGGCTTGTGGTTGTGAGCCCCACACAGGGTCGAGAAGTCAGACAGTACTGAGATGACATATTGTTGATTTTAGTCTTTTCCTGGACTTTTATGACAAATGAGAAATATAGAATAAAGTCAGCCTTATCTTCTAATTGTTTTAAGAATGCAAAAACCACATTTATCAAAGACTGTCTAAGTATTTTCATTTTGTAATGTAGTATTATGGTGTAAACCTTAAACTCACATAAATCAAACACCACTTGAATGCAGGGTTAGCGTAATACTAATGTTGCCACTGTGGCCCACCTCTGGTACACCTACATATCATAAAAGTCATTATGTATTATATTATAATGATTTTGTTCATATTTGATGCTGGAGCAGGGGATACCAGTGTGGTGAGAGAGAGAGTTTACGTCCTGCCTCACCCTGCCTTAAAGCTGAGCCACTGACCCACTTACAAGAGTTTCGTGGCTTTCACTGAGAGTCATGATGAGCTTTAGTGTCTCAGTATGGTCTGAAAGTGTTAACATGTGGACAAACCCCCCCCCCAAAAAAACAAAAAACAAAAAACAAAAACAAACAAAACAACAAATACAAAGGATTCTTGTTTTTTTTTTTCTTTTTTGGCAAAAAAAAGTCATATTTACTGTACTGGCACAAACTATATCAGCAGCTTCAATCAAAATATGCCTTTAGTTCATATATCTGTCAATACTCATGATAGGGTCAGTGTGTCCAGGAGGAGATCTAGTAATACTGCAGGGACGGGTTAACGTGGAGTTACTATATCTGGATAGAGGATGCCAGAGCAGAGAAAGGAGTAGAAAAAGAAGAAGAGAAAAGAGGGGGAGAGAAAGGGCAACAGGGTCAGGTGAAATGAAGGAAGGGGAAGTCTCTATATCTCTATATCTACCAGGGAAACATGTTAAACGCACAAAGCAAATGAACAGGAGAGAAGAGGGCATGATTACTACTAAGATGATAATATTCAATCAATAATAGTAAATAGAATATTAATTAAGAATATTAATAATCATTATAATCAGGATAGTAATAATAATATTACAGAATAAATCTCATATTTTATATATTTGTTTTCACATTTTTTCTCCATTGAAATACAGTGATCTCCTCAGAGCAGACCAATGAGGACTCAGCCTGCGCTGGCTCCAATTGGCTGTTGCATATGACATCACAGCTAATGGCGACCAGGTAGACATGCATCACTTCCTGCCCCCGCCTGTTTCCTGTCCAGACAGGAAGTCCTGGCACTGCCATGGTAATTGGTAGCAAGTGACATTGAAGTCTGGGGAGAAAAACAGTTTGGGGGAACTGTTAAGTGTTAGTGTTTCTCCTGCCTTTATGACAAAGTGAAACAGGTCAGAGCAGGTCTCCTGTTTGACTACAGGTGGAAAAAAAAAAACAGATGAGAGAATAATGTACCTGCATCATAGCCGTCCGATTACCATGACATCAACGACCTCCCCCTTATGTAGTTCCACATACTGCTCTGTTTTAGGAGGTAACATCAACAGACCATTGGCGCTACGCATTGACATTAGCCTGCTGGATACCTGGTTGCCTGGAGAGAGGGAGAGACAGAGATTATGCATGCGTGAGTAAGTCTCGTGTATGTGTGTGTATGTGTGTATATGTATGTGTGTGTGTGTGTGTATGTGTGGACCTGTGCTCTGTGCCCAGGGCAGTGGCTCCTGGTGATGCCAGGTGAGAATACAGCGGTGGTATTCTGGTCTGGGATCCAACTTAACATCACAGGAAAGCTGAAATACACACATACGCACAAATACAGACACACACACACACACACACACACACACACACACACACACACACAAAAGGTTACTGAGTTACAGACATGGTAAATATTTAAACTGTCTAAAACTTTTTGCTGTGTTTTGTTGTGTTTTGCTGAGAGTGAGATAAGAAGATCATACCATTCTCATGTCTGCACGTATTAAGTGTATTTCTCAAAATGTCAAAATGCTGCATTAACAGTTACTACATATTTCAAAATATTACAACTTTTAAAGTTAGTTAGCCAAGATAATAATGTGGCTTAAAATAATTCTCACTGCCGAACATCACTGTAATTTCTGCCACAAATATGTTGATGTGTCATATTATAACATTTATTAATAGAGATCTGCATTCATTCATACACAGACATCTATAGGTAAACAAGTTAAAAGCATCAACAGCATTTACAGTATGTTACTGTTGAAAGAGTATGGTATGCTGTTAGGTGTGTGTATGTGTGTATGTCTTACCCTAGCTTTAATAATAGTAGGTCTAGGGTCCAGAATGCCTTGCATCTTCCTCAGAGCAGGAATCACAAACAGGTTACATGTCACCACTGCAGACACTGGGTTACCTGTATGACAACACAGCACTGGGTTAATAAAAAAGAACATCTGGAAACTACTCACAATTGAGCTACATCATTGGTAGAGAACTACTACAATTTATACATTACTACATACACTGATAAGCCTGTATCTATACATTTACTGTATACTGTATATACAGCGTTCAGCCACAACATTAAAACTGATAATTGGTTTGTGGAGTGACTGTATTAATGCTAAAATAATTTATCGTAATGTCAATGATTTTAACTTACTCTTGACCACAATGTGAATGCAGCATGAAATGAGTTCTGGACAAGCAGGTAGTGACTGAAGTGACTGAGGGTCAGGTCATTGTGCTAGTGGCTGGGAAAGTATAATATATATGAATATCCATGAATATTCCAGGTTACACTCGGTATGGGAATCAAGATATTTTCAATCAACTAAGGGTCACCTGAGGTCAAAGTTTTGGCAACATACTTGGGCAAAGAGAGATATGTGGGGTGAGAGGATACCTACAGGTCATTTAGGGTTGAAGAGTATTATCAGGCAGACTGAGGAGGGATCTGTAGGGTAACAACATTTTAGGTCATTTCTAATGTGAATTTAAAGACATAACTGGTGTGATTTGTTTTCTCAGGGTATGAGTTTATTTCAGTGACAATGCTATAAATTTATATACTGTATCAACAACATTAAAACTGGTAACTGGCTTTACTGTTGTGGCTGATTGCTGTACACCACTGTAGAGGTTTAGGCACACAGTCTGTCTCAAGAAAGTCAGACTGTGAAAACGCACATCCTGGAGGTGTAGTTGCTGCCACGCCACACGTGAGAAAGTTTACCCCAAACAATGCAGATGGTATTGTCTCACTCTGGCCTATGAAATTCAAGCTGCAACTGTCACCAGTAAATACATGTCTGCTGCCAAGCGCTTCTGTGTTTGAGCTGCTCTCGTTTTAATTTTGTAGGTTACCCGAAAGAAATACAGACCTAATACAGGACACAAGTCAGTCTTCTGTGCACTATCATTGTCCTGTACGCTTCTTCTTTAGTAAACCTACTGTTCTGCTGCCAAATTGTAGGTTGTATATGGCAAATGGGACATGACTTCAGATGAATGATGTTAGTGGGTGTTGAGCCAGAGATGTGATTGGACAACAAAAAGATACACACTTACTGACAACACCTAAACAACACACACAACCAGTCTGACATAGATATAGTACCTGGCAGGGCAAAGATGAGTTTCCGTGCTCCATCAATGTCGACTGTGGCAAAGGTAGTAGGAAGACTGAAGAACAGAGACACACAAGTAATTATGCCTTTTATTACTTTACCTTTACTATCTGTGATAGTATCAGAGGAAGTGGTGGCATCAGTAATAGTATAACTATCATTAGTTATGGTAGCAGCAATAACAGTACTGCTATCAGAGGTAACATTGTCAATCCATCCAATCATTATCTATACCACTTATCCGTAAGGGTCGCAAGGGGGCTGGAGCCTGTCCCAGCTGACACTGGGTGAGAGGCAGGGTACACCCTGTACAGATCACCAGTCCATCACAGGGCCGACACGTCTACAAACAACCATTCACACTAACACTCACACCTACGGGCAATTTAGTCACCAATTAACCTGCATGTGTTTGGACTGTGGGAGGAAGCTGGAGACAACCCACACAGGCACAGCACTGCACACAGAGAGACCCCAGGCGAACCAGGGCCCAAACCCAGAACTGAGGTGACTAACCACTGCACCACTGTGCCGCCCAGTAACACTAACTGTAATACTATCAATATAGTTTGTAGTAAAAGTAGCTGGAATAGTACTAATAATATAAGCAGTAGCATAAGCCATTCTAGTAGTAGTAGCAAAAGTAATAGAAGTGACAGTAGTAGTAATAGTTGTAAATGCAGTAAACGCAGTAGAAGCTGTAGTGGCAGAGGTAGTAGAATTGACAGTAGTAGTGAAAGTACTGTAGTAGTAATAGTAGTACTAAAACGGTAATAGTACTAGAAACTGTTGCGCCAACAGTAGTACAACTGACATTAGGAGTAACTGTAGTAGTAACTGTAGTGCAGTAGTGGACCAGACCAGTAGTCCACATTACTATCACCACTACCGTATTATAGAGGTAATAGTACTAATAAACAGCAGTAGAAACTGCAGCAGTAGTAATAGCTGGAGTACTACAAATGGCAGTAGCAGTACAACAAACCGTGGTAGCAGTGGTAGTAGAGGTGGGAGTAATAGTAATATCAGCAGTAGTAAAAGCAGTAGTTGCAGTAGGAACTGTAGTAACTGCAGTAGTAATAAGTGGCAGTAGAAGTAGAGTGAACATAAGCAGAATTAGTAGTGAAATCAGCAGCACAGGCAGCAGGAAGAGGTTCATCTTATTTCTCACCAGTGGTTGACACCAAAATGAATTTAAATATAAAATCACGTTTGCCCATTTTAAACACCCCCTAGCCACACTCTATCCCCTCCCCCATCTTACCCTGGCTTCATAAAGACTCGTCCAAAGTGGATCTGAGCATGAAGGTCAATATCCAACACCTGCTTTAGGTAGTCCTGACAGACACATAAACACAGACACATGGAAAATAATAATACTGTAAAACTGAACCTGGGTCAACTGTTTTCAAAACAGAAACAACAGAAAAATCAAACCTGGAGGATAAACAGTAGGCAAACAAAAATACAGTGAAAAAGAATGTCTGCTTCGCTAAATATCTGAATATCTGCTCTAGTGAATTCCTCAGTTGGTTGGAATAGGTGGGTTATAAAATTAGAGGTACCTTCTCTCCCATGGACACACCCCCTGAGGTGATGATGACATCAGCACGACTGATTCCCTCATGGAGAGCTGACAGCAGGTCATCAGGGCTGCAGAGACGAGCATGATACATCACATTCAGTTTACTAATCATAGGGTGTGCTACTCAGCTTATGGAAACAGCTGTATAATGTTGTATAAGGCTGTGAAGGAGCTTTGTCCAGTCTACCAGAATAACCCTGTTGATATCAAAGTGATGTCATCAGAATTAAAAGTCAAGATATCTCTGCCTCAGCTGCTTCAATTTGACCCTTGTTTTTCAAATTGATTAATGAGAAGAAGAGGGAGAATGAATATTATATTTTATAAACAAATATTTTGCCCAGAACTGTTATGTGTTATATTTTGTGAGCTACATTTCCTGAATCTATGCTGTGCTTTGTCAAAAGAGAAAGCTCTGACACAGCAGGGGCAGAGCACTGCTCCTACTTGTCTCCAACAATGCCCAGGTTGATGGTAGGGTATCCGTGCTCCTGGATGGTGGCCAGAAGAGTGGAGCGGTTAGAGTCTCTGATCTTCCCTGGGTGGAGGTCGTCCTCTGGATTCAACAGCTACACACACACACACACACACACACACACACACACACACACACCCACAGCTGAACTGAACTGGCATCTTGATTCAGCAACAAACTAAAGTTGCAGAAAGAAAAGTCTGAGTGTATTTGCAATCTGTTTATGTGATCGTACCTCGTTTCCAGTGGACATGACAGCCACCACAGGAAACTTGTGCACGCTGACCTCGGTCACTCCCACTGTAGCCAGCAGGCCGATCTCTGATGGGCCCATATGTGTTCCTTTAGCCAACACACACTCCCCTCGCCTGATGTCATGACCTATTGGCCTGTGCACACAAACACATTGCATCATAATTAACAGGCGGCTTTCTAACACAAGAAATTAGCTTCTACTTCAGCATGTCCATTTATTTTACCTGATGTCCTGTCCCGGCCGGGCCTGGACCATAATCCTCACCTCCAACTCCTCTGTGCCCTGTAACACACAAACCGTCATACCTTACTATACCTGCTAACAAACACATAATGTCCACACACAGCAGTGAAGCAACGTCACCACTCAGCCCGTTTGCAATCACAACAATTAAAAGTAGACAGTGATCAAGATAACATCTGAAGAGGTGTAATTACATCCTCAGACTCCCGCAGCAGCTCGGTGTCTTCTACTTGGACCACAGCGTCGGCTCCACAAGGAATCGGAGCCCCAGTCGTTACCCTCATCACCTGACCTGGCATCACTGTATGGGTGGGCTGCATACACACACACAGACAAAGTTTATTGAGAGTGATGGTTGTCAAGTGCATAAGATAATGTACTCTTACTATTTGTTACCAGTGCTATGTATTTTCTGTGGCCAGTGGAGGGTTGGTGCAGGTGAGGTTAAAGGAATGATATGGCTGTTCTGTGTTCATGTTTTATTTATTATGATTATTTTTTCTGTTGAATGAGCCAGCATAAAGGGTGCTCTGAAGTCTCATAACCCTGTTTGTTTCTGGGACAAAGTCACTCAAATTACAGAACAATGCTTAAAAATGAAAATAAACTAATTTCATCAACGCTGGGTGCAGATTTGGAGTGCTGTGTGCTCATAGCTTGTCACTCAGCACCATCAATAAACAATATGATTTCCTAGAGAGGCTCTCTCAAGTTGTTCAAACACTGTTGTCAAGCTTCAATGGGATTGGCTGAGCTGACTGCAGTTACACCAGCGATGTGACTGGTGTTTAGAGTGTCACCACAACTTCTGATCTATACTCCACTTCACCTCACTATCCTCCACTTTCTGCTGCTTCACATACATGAAGATCTATGCACACCCTGCATTTAAGACCCACCACTTTGCCCTGATATTAAGTTTGCACCAATACAATAGGGGACATGGTATTTCTAGTAGTAGCATTAGAATCATCAGTAGTGGTAGTAGTGCGACCACCAGAGAAGGTAGTATATATATATATATAATGGCCTGGTTTTCTGCATTGACTGGTCATAAAATATTATCTGATATTCACCTGAGTCACAACTACAGACAAACACAATGTGCTTAAGCTAATAACATACAAACTATTCTAAACTAACTTTCACATCTTTATTGAACACAACAATTGAACATTCACAGTGCTGGTGGAAAAAAATGACTGAGCCCTTGGACTGGTCCCACCTCCTTTGTCAGCAATAACCTCAAGCTCTTACAGTAGCTGTGCACAGACCTGCACAATGTTCAGGATGAATTTGGAACATCCTCCTACAGAGCTGCTGCAGCTCAGCTCAGCTTATTCTTGTATGGTGTGAACGCCTCTCTGAGCTCATTCCACAGCAGCCCTGTTGGATTATGGTTTGGATTCTGACCGTCTGTAGTGCTCCATGTTCTTCTCTGACAATCCGGAGGAGCACTGTGATGTTTTTTTTTTTTTTTTTTAGCAGCTTCCTCTGTGGGGTCCTGCTATGGACATTACACCAAATTCACTGAGTATCTGTGAATAGCCTCAAAACTAATTTGTCTCCATTTATAGACAGTTTGTCTGACTGATCAGTATTGAAACTCTTTGAGGTGACTCTGTGATCCTTCCCAGCTTTATACACATCAGCAATTTCTGATCATAAGTATTGTGAAATCACATTTTTGTGCATGGTTCACATCAGAAGATGCTTCTTGTTAACAGCAAACTCAAAATGCTAACTCCTTCTAATTACCTGTTTACATACTTCTTCCAACCAGCTGTATGAATGTTTTAATGATGCATTCAGTGTGGACAGTGTGCCACTGTGTTTATTAAGCAGTGTTCCTCACAACAGTCTAAAATAACTAGTACTGCTTTTAGTAGTAGAGGTGCTAACAGTGTTGTTGGACAGCACAAGTACTTGTATTGCTAAACGAATGGTACTAGGTATTAAATGCCAGTCAAGTTTTTATCTCTACGTAGTGTTTGTTTATTAGAGCTGACCTGTTGTCCAGCCTGTGATTCTCCCATGATGAAGCGATCTCCTGGACCATCAGCAGCTACAGGTCAATGATAATGATGTTAATCGAGTTAATAATGGAAATTAGACCAGAACTAATGATTTTTAGACAAGAATTTACAAACTGTGTGAAGAATCTGCACTGTAGTGTCTACAGGTAAATACATATAAATGAACAGATGGATACAGCATTCTTGTGTATCCTGTTTCACATTTCTGATTCTGATGTGATGTTAATCCGGTGCAAAGTGAGATTGTGTTAGTGGTCTGACCTCGTACAGCGTAGCCATCTTTAACAGAGGCGGGAAACGGTGGAAGGTTGTCTTTGGCGTAGATGTCCTGAGCGAGCACTCGACCCAAACCATCTGCAGAGAACAACCCAAACCAGTTAAATGTTATACTAACCACACTATAACAATAAACGTTTCATTTCAATAAACTACTGCAGACTAGTGATGTGTGGTCATATTCATCTCTGAATCCTTAAAATAGCACTAGACAACAAAGTCAAACAGAGGACTCACCTCTGTAGTTAATGACTTCAATTCCCAGAATAGGTGTCATCTCTAGAACAGTGATGAAGGCTTTGTCCATTGATGTCAATGGGAATGGGGACATGCGATGACGACGTGCCACTTTACTGATGTCCACTGCGCTGTGGCCTACACACGCACACACACACACACACACACACACACAAAATTGAAGTGAATGAGTAAAGAGGAAAGAATTATGAGTAAATACCATAAACTTTTTACATTTTCAACAGTGATGCAAGTTTGTAATGCTGGTCTGTTAATGAAACACTAGGGCTGTCCCCAAGTCTGGATTTTCAGAGTCAACTCAGAGTCTTCTAACCCATGTATTAGCTCCACGGTGGTGGTTACTCTTCTTCTGTATAGTAGTCTGTATAGTAGTATTAGGTTCTTGTGGTTCATTGGTTTATGCTATTTTTCATTTTTATATACAGTCAGCATTTTCACAGTTTCACCTTTTCTTCATTACAGTAATACAAATAGAAAAACTGTCGACATTCACTCTGCACATGTGGTGTGAGTTCAGTTCAGCTGTCCCACACCATGCTCCTGTATATGACTCTCATGTTTTCCCTAAAAACTAGTTTGGCAGCTTGTTGGCAGCTTGGTCATAGCTGAAATTCTACTGTCAGACTCAGTTTATAAAATGTATATCCTGCCACGCTGTTGCCCCTGCATTGCTCTGTGTACTGTGAAGCAGCAAAAAAAAAAAAAAAAAAAAAAGGACTAATCAACTTTTAGGAGACAGCCCTATGAGACACACACACGCACACACTTACTGGCTCTCAGAATGTTCTCGTTACTGCCACATCGTGACTGAACCTGCAGAGAGACAAACACATATTCTATATTTGGTCATTGTTTGATGCAAATCTTACGTAGGGAATGAGTTGGAAACCTCTCCTTCATGACGGGACAGTCTGGCAAAGGCTTTCATGTTGATTAGTGTCTGATACAGAAAACATGGAAACATAAATAAGGTGAATTCTGGCTGCGACATTCACACCTGAAGCGCTTTCTCTAATTCCCTGATTGCACAGTACAACACAGGATTATATTAAACAGGAGTGAGGAGGGGGTTTGACTGATAAATCAGCTCAATCCTGTTCTTTAATCACATATAAAGTATAAACTGCTGTGTGTTGTGCATCTCAGCCGTGATGGATGTTACTCTCCTAACACAGCTTTATCAAATCAGCTGGTAAAACCTGTGGGAATATTTCACAGTCTATATTTATCAGAATTGTTCATTCATATGTTCATCAATGATTGTTAGATTTCACTAATAAACACTGAGGAGCAGTGGGTAGTCTTGTTTTATGTATAGTATAGTCATTTCAGCATTAGGTTCATTCCACAGCATTAATGCCATCAGTACAACAGAGTCACATGCTATTACATGACTGTTAATGTGCTGTATCAAGACAGCAGGTAAACATGTACGGAGTGCTGAGTTTGTACAGTTAATACCATCATAACAAATTAAAACAGGAGAAGATCAGAGAACAGGGTGCCCTCCTAATAAAAAGTACTGTATTCAGTTCTATATTGCTATATGTATTTGAGTGCCAAACTGAGACAGGTTTGGGAGTCACATTTGAACACTTTTAGTAAGTGGTCTCAGCTGTTAACACTGGAGCTGACTCTGGTAGAGGAGGATTACATTTCTGGTGCATCCCAAGACTACAGCAGTCTCCAAAATTCTTATATGGAAGTGGTTTGGAACAACCAGGCCAAACTGACTAATCAGGGGAGATGGCCGTTGGTAACCCAATGGTAACTCTGCCTGAGTGCCTGAGATCCTGTGTGATCCTGCGGGGCCAGACGTAGCCTGTCGTCATTGAGAGACACAATAAAGCCCATTTGAAGTTTGCAAACGAGCACCTATAGAACTCTCAGACTGTGACAAACAAGATTCTCTGGTTTCTCTGATCGAACTGTTTGGACTCAATTCCAAAAGCCATGTCCAGAGGAAACCAGGCACTGCTCATCACCTGCCCAGTGCCATTCCAATGGTGAAGCATGGAAGACCGATCAGGGTTGAGGGAAAGCAGAACGGAGCAAAGTACAGAGATATCCTGGTTGAAAACCTGGTCCAACAGGACAATGACCCTAAGCACACAGCCAACACAGGAGTGGCTTAGGGATAACTCTGTGAATGACCCAGCCAGATTCCTGACTTCAAAACATCTGTGGAGAGACCTGAAAATGGCTGTCCACCAAAGGCAGGGCTTGGGAGGATCTGCAGAGAAGAAGTGCAGGAAAAAAAAAAAAAAAGAAAGAAAAAAAATTCAGATGTGCAAAGCTTGTTGTATCATACCCAAGAATCCAGGCTGTAATCACCACCAAAGGTGCTTCAACTAAGTATGGAGTGAAGACTCTGAATACTTATGTTAATGTGATATAATGTTTTGCTTTTTTCACTTTATCATTATGGGGTATTGAGGGGGATGAACTAAAGGTTGAAGTTAAATGATTTTAGCATAAGGTGGCAACATAACAAAATGTGAAAAAAGTGAAGGGGCCTGAATACTTTCTGAATGCACAGTACATACATTAATCAGCCCCAACATAAATCCACCTGCCTAATATTGTGTAGGATGCCACCAAAACAGCTCTGACATGCCAAGGCATGGACTCCACAAGACCTCTGATGGTGTCCCGTGATATCATGCACCAAGCCATTATCAGCGGATCCTTTAAGTCCTGTCAGTTGTGAGGTCTGACCTCCATGGATCAGAATCATTTTTCCAGGACATCCGACAGATACTCCATGGGATTGAGATCTGTGGAATGTGAAGACCACGTCAATGCCTTGAACTCTTGGTCATGTTCCGAGAACCATTCCAGTACATTTTTTGCAGTGTGGCAGGGTCCATTATCCTGCTGAAAGGGGCCACAGCCATGTGGGAATACCATTGCCATGAAGGGAGGACATGGTCTGCAACAGTGTTTAGGTCGGTGGTAATTGTCAAAGGAATATCCATGTGAAAGCCAAGACCCAAGGCTTCCCAGCAGAACATTGCCCAGGGCATCACACTGCCTCCAGTGGCTTGCCTTCTACCCATAGTGCATTCTGCACCCTGAAGGCTTTCTATCATAGCCAGCATTAAGGTTTTCAGCAATTTGTGCTACAGTAGCTCTCCTGTGGGATCACACTGGTTAGCCTTCACTCCCATGTGCATCAGTAAGCACTGGGTGCCTGTGACCCTATCGCCAGTTCACCAGTTGTCCTTCATTTTGCAAGGTACTGACTACTGCACACTGGGAACACCCCACAAGACCCAGTCATCTGGTCATCACAATTTGACTCTGTCAAAGTCACTCACATCCTTACACTTACACTTACACTTACACACACACACACACACACACACACACACATATATATGTTCAATTCAGTTTTATTTATCAGTTTTTAGGGTTAAAAGTGATTTTAATTTTCTGGAATTCTGATTTATTAATGCTCATTTCATTGTGTGCATGCATGTACAAAAGTTAGTGTGTACCTTGGGTGTCGGGCATGAAGCGGTAGAAAGGCGGGAGGTTGCCTGTGTTGCCCGTGGTGACTCGGAGGGAGTGGAGCTTAAAGAGGCCGAATCTCGAGGAAGCACCTGAACACCTCGAGAAATGATCGAGTCCGGGATCTAAACACACACACAAACAACCACACTACATTAAAATTCTATTTGTGATAGGTAGCTGGACTACCTACCACAAAGGAGGTAGCTCAGCTACCTCTCTATGATCTTAAATTTATATCCTCGTAGTACGTTCTGAAAAATCAGTGATGAGAAAATACAGACGGATGACAAATTAAAGGAAAAACCTGAAAAATGAGTGGAGAAACCGGATCGCAAAGCCCCCACGCATAGGGCACGAGGGGTCACTGAATGGTATGATGTGTAGGAAAATAATTTGAATCATATGCTGTGACCCTCATCAGTCACCAGATCTCAACCCAACTGAAAACCAGTGGGTGATTTTGGAGTGACATGTTAGACAGTTCTCTCTACTACCATCATCAAAACACCAATATTCAAATATCCTTTGGAAGAGTGGTGGTCCATCCCTCCAGTAGAGTTCCAGGGACTTGTGGAATCAGTGCCATGTGACTTTGAAGCTGTTCTGGTGGCACGTGGTGGCCAAACACCATACTAAGACACTTTGTATTGGGTTTTCCCTTAATTTGTCTTCACCTTTCTTTATATACACTATTTGTTTACTGCTTGCCCAGATAATATCAATCAAATGTGATTTAACTCCAGTTCAAGATGCTGGGATAAGAACAATTTCAGTTCAAGTTATTATCAATTAAATATTCATATGTATTACAGTGGTTGTGGGGGTAAAGTAACAATATTTAGTGTGTCTTTCTGCTTTTGGCATCTTTCAACATGAGACCAGTGACTAGGGACTGGGAACTTTCATGTGATTTAGGAATTATTATTATATTATTCACACATCAAGCTGACATAGAGAAGTATTACTATATATTTGGACTCTTGTTTCTGGCGATCAAAAGAATTTACAACCAATGTTCCCTGTTCTTATAGCTCTGTTTGGTCTCCATCAACTCCTGAGAAAAACATCTGACTCTTTAGCTGCTGGCTAAGGACTACAGGACTCGGGTTGAGTTTTCAGGATGTGACATTTATGCTCGCTCCTGAGTGCCCTGCCACAATAAAAGTCTCTCTTCTGCACCGTCAGTGAACTATGGTTAGCTTCAGTATGGAGTCTACTGCTAGTTACATAACGACCAGCCTCCAGCACAAGAAATACTCCAACACAAACTCCAAGCAAAAACAATAAACAAAAAACTTTATCTCAACGAAGCCTGTTTTGTCAAATATGAACTAGACTGATGTTGGGGGAAAACTAGGGTCAACTTTGACAGGGCATTTGATTAATGGAGGGAGCTTCGTTCAGCTTTGGGGCTCAAAACTGACCCAGAGCTCTTTTCCTATTGAACAGGTGAGTTAACATTACTGCAAAGCTTGCAAAATTTATTATGATACTGTAGTTTTAGGGGCAGGGCTGATCTGGCTGGTAAATTGACAGGCTTGCTGTTTGAAAATAGCATCATCAGCTAACAAACTTATGCCAGATCTCTGCTGTGTGGCTAAGTTACAGCTACCTGGCTAACCTTTGTGTTAACGCCTTGTGCACAAAGTGATGAAAATGAATGACAAACCTAGACTTGTGTCAGACCATCGAGTATCAAATCAAGCCAACTCAGTTATGAAGAGCACGGTTGAGCAGTGTGTTACTGACCAATGACAAGAGTAGGATGGGTTTGTGTGTGGGTCTCTCACCTGCTGGTCATGAGTACAGGAACAGGTGTAATGAGTGGGTGGGTCGGGTGTGTTGCCAGGCAGATAGGGACCTCCCTTTGCCATGACCACAGCATGGCTTGTCTGATGGACACAAACATGCATGCAGGTACACACAAACACACACACAGACAGACAGATGCATGTCGGCATAGACAAACAGGTGAATGAAATGAAATGGTGTGTGGTCACAGAAAGTTCACATTTTAATGAAATACCAGCTGCTTCTTAAGATGCTTGTAACCACTGTCTGAACTGTGGATACTCATGACTCAGACAGTCTACATTAACTACATTAAAACAAGTGTTTTCATTTGCCTTGTGACAACAATATCCCAATTAGACCAGATGTTAACATGTGATCTGTACATGAATATGTTATCTTGACAACATATGTTATCTTAATAACATGTATGAAATGTAATTTAGGTAGGCAGAACTGGCAGATTTGTCACCAAACAAGGTAAATGGCAGGTCAAGGGATATCAATGGAGGATACTCTTGAGGGATAGCCACAACATACAGGGGAAGGGTCACGTGACAGTAGAAGGTATCGGTGCTTTTTACCTTGCTAACTAGCCTAACATTACTTAAATTGTAGAAAGCAGTGTGTTAAAATTAACTGTGAGAAATCACCAAATCAAAAATTGGGTGTACCACCAAGTTCAATTCTGGGCCCCTTGCTCTTCTGCTTACATATTAATGATATACCTGACAGCTGTGAAGAGACTGGGTGTCAATATGTGCAGATGACATAGTCATGTATGTAACAGCAGAAACTCTTCATCAGGATGCAGATCTGTTAACTAAGCAGCTGCTCAGGGTCTCCCAGTGGCTGCAGGATAACTGTAACTTTATTTTACTATACTGTGTATTTGCTGTAGATTTCTCCTTAACTCACCAAAAGTTAGAATTCTAATGCAACATGCAGTATTTCAGTTGTTGCACCATGTCATCACAGGTATGTTGTAAAGCTCTCTCTCCTGCATAATGTAACCAGATTCAATATGGTCACTTCTTTTGTACAAGCAACCAATTATACAAAGGGGGATTTACATTTAAGCACAAAATGTCCATTGGCTACTGTCGATATCAGACAACTTGATTCGTTCAGATGCATCATGTGGCATGCATAACACAAAATAGTGTGGGTGCAAATGTCTGAGCGCAACAAAAAAACTGAAAAGAGGTAGCAGCAGGTAATGGATGAGGGGCCTACAAGTGAGACAACTAGGGTCACCACAAGAATATACAACAAATAAGCAGGGTCATCAGATTCATCATCAGAATTTTCCACAACCCAACAAGGCGCTCTGGCCAATAAAATCCTGCTCATTCATTGGTAGATTACTGGTTACTTATATACAGCTCTGGAAAAAATTAAGAGACCACTTCAAATTTTTCTGAAATCAGCATCTCCACGTTTGACAGCCATTCTATTCTAGTGTCTGTTGAATTCCAACACAAGCACACCTCATTCTACTTAATGAGGTATTGATTAGGTGATCAAGGATCAAGGAAAAGTATAAAAACCACTGCTGTGGTCATCACTATCCTCTTGCAATAGGACCAGCTAGATGGCAAAAACAGTGCTAGTAGTAATTGAAATAAAAAAACTAACTGCTGACCATGCCAAAGGAGTTGAAAAGAAAAGTTTTGAGTGAGGAAAAGAAGGGTTCAATTCTGGCTTTACTGGCAGAGGGATACAGTGAGCGTCAGGTTGCTTCCATCCTTAAAATTTATAAGACAGCGGTTCATAAGAATAAGGTCAAGCAGCAGACTTTGGGGACAACAAAGCTACAGGCTGGCAGAGGGCGAAAACAACACTCCACTGACCAGGATGACCATCAACTCATTCGAATGTCACTCAGCAACCACAGGATGACATCAAGTGACCTACAAAAAGAATGGCAATCGGCAGCTGGGGTGAAGTGAATGGCGAGAACAGTTCGAAACAGGCTCCTAGGGGCAGGGCTCAAGTCGTGTAAAGCTAGAAAAAAGCCCTTCATCAATGAGAAGCAAAGAAGAGCCAGGCTGAGGTTTGCAAAAGACCATAAGGATTGGACCATAGAGGACTGGAGTAAGGTCATCTTCTCTGATGAGTCCAATTTTCAGCTTTGCCCAACACCTGGTCATCTTATGGTTAGACGGAGACCTGGAGAGGCCTACAAGCCACAGTGTCTCGCACCCACTGTGACATTTGGTGGAGGATCGGTGATGATCTGGGGGTGCTTCAGCAAGGCTGGAATCAGGCAGATTTGTCTTTGCGAAAGACACATGAATCAAGCCACGTACAAGGTTATCCCTGAAGAAAACTTGCTTCCAGCTGGCCAGCCCAATCTCCAGACCTGAACCCCATTGAAAACCTCTGGAATGTGATCAAGAGGAAGATGGATGGTCACAAGCCATCAAACATAGCTGAGCTGCTTGAATTGTTTGCGCCAGGAGTGGCATAAGGTCACCCAACAGCAATGTGAAAGACGCATGAAAGCTGTGTTTAAAAATCAGGGTTATTCCACCAAATTTTGATTTCTGAACTCTTCCTAAGTTAAAACATTAGTATTGTGATGTTTCAAAATAAATATGAACTTGTTTTCTTTGCGTTATTTGAGGTCTGAAAACACTGCATCTTTTTTGTTATTTTGACCATTTGTCATTTTCTGCAAATAAATGCTATAAATGACAAGATTTTTATTTGGAATTTGGGAGAAATGTTGTCATTAGTTTAAAGAATGAAACAAAATGTTTATTTTACTCAAACACATACCTATAAATAGTAAAATAATAATTTTGCAGTGGTCTCTTTTTTTTTTCCAGACCGCTGTGCCACGGTGCAGTGGTTAGCACTATCACCTCACAGCAGGAAGGTTCCAGTTCAAACATGTTCTCCCTGTGCATGCGTGGGGGCACTCCAGGTACTCCTGCTTCAGCCCAAAGCATGCAGGTTGTGTTAATTGGTGAATAGAGTACCTGTGAGCATGAATGGCTGTTCGTCTCTATGTGTCAGCCCTGTAACAGACTGGTGATCTGTCCAGCGTGTACCCTGCCTCTCATGGGATTGGCTACAGCCCTCACAACTCTAGCGATACAGAGTATGGGTGGATAGATGGACAAATATCTACTACTCTCCTGGCATCACAACATAATATGATTGTCACCACGATAACTTTTCAATGCTGTAAAATCCTGTCTCACATCTCATGTCTGGTAATGGTATAATGATGTGGCTTCAAACTCTTGAATCTGTTAGTCAAACTAGACTTCCTGCATTGAGTTTCATCATCTCATTGGCCCCTAAAGCAACACACCCACCAACACAGCTCCTTACATTTTTTTTTAACACAGTACTATTGGTTTCAACACCCAGTTACAATGTGAATAATCAGAACCACTGGAAAGGCTTACTAACTCAGCTAACCTCATCAGTCACGTGATCCTTGTCTCGTATGCCAAAACAGTCCCCTAGTGCTCCCAAGGCAATGGTACAATGGATTTTAATTACTGTATTAAGAAAGCGATCATCTGTAACTTCTTTACAGGCAACTTGACATAGCACTAAAAGGCAGGATAAGGTGACTATTCAAATAGTTCTTAAGAGCAATTTGATCACAGTGTCAAAGTGTATGGACTACATTTCCACCTGGCTAAGACCCAACAACAGTGAGAGCCAGCTACATATGTGGTCTGGCTCATCTAATCGCTTTACAGTTGTAATGCATTTGGTATTCATTCACATCTGTCACCAACATGCTTGTTTAGTCTCCAGATACAAATTGCATATTACCAGGTGGAAATGAAGTCTAAATGTCTTTCCTCAGCTTAAGACTAGTAACATTTGAGATTTGAAATTTGAAGGAAAGACATACATCCTGAAATATTTTGCTGTCTATCTATTTTATTACCACTGACAGGTCTTTTCTGTTTGGTGTTCTGCATCATTTGAGCAGTATCTATAGTGCAGTAGCCTGCTGCTGCAATGACCCAATTTTCCCACAGGGATCATTAAAGTTTCATCTATCAAGTTTTCAGTAGCAGCGCTGCTCGTCATGTGTC
This sequence comes from Lates calcarifer, assembly GCF_001640805.2. NCBI lineage: Eukaryota > Metazoa > Chordata > Actinopteri > Centropomidae > Lates > Lates calcarifer. The sequence goes on from NW_026115329.1 coordinate 25,880, forward strand.
CTGTCGACCGGTTACCTTGGCAGCAATAGCGGCTGCGGTGATGTGGGAAGAGCCATGCTGGGGATGGTGGTGGTTGTGCGCATGTTGACCTCTCCTTCGGTCGTCTTCCTCGTCGTCCTCTTCCTCGCACTGGGTGCCGCGTTCCATAGTGTGTGTGCTGGTGTGAGTGTTGGTGTGTGTGTTGGCCATCAGAGGGGAAGGAGAGGGCAACTGCTCCAGGGCGGCGTGTGTGGATTTAACTCTGACCGTGGCCTCTCGCAGTAGGTCGATGGCATGGGGCAGAGCAGGCAAGATGAACTGAAAACACTCCTGGAAAAAACAACAGAATTTAATTGTATCATCCAATCAAAGACATGGCTTTAAGTTAGAGTTAGCTTTGAAGTAGTCATCTATAAATGACACCAGTCAGTAACAAATATTTCACCTATTTTATGCCCCTCTGACCAATTAGTATAATTTGAAAATTCCAAATGCAAGACACGTTGTTTCATCAAGTGATTTCAACATTGGATCAAGTTAATATTTAACAAGTGTAATTCTGTGCCATTTACATTGGCACAGAAAGTAATATTTTCACTTTGATGATGCCAAGCTCTTTAGTTGGTGACAACTGTTCACTTATTGATGTATTCATATACATATACCCTTAAAATTTTACACAATCTCAAATATTCTCATGAAATATTTGGGGAAAAATCTTCTTTGTGTTTCAAAAGGTGTGGCTGCATTAGACAGACACAAACAAATACAAATGCTATTTTTTTGTTTATTGTTTACAAGAAACAACATTGTCGGTATCAAAGTCAACAAATAACAGAGAATGTGTTCAACACTGAACAAAAAATAAATAAACCATCACATCATCAAATTAAAATGTAGTCCTGCCATTAGCACGCAGTAGAGCTCTAATCCTGGCTGCCATGTTCCCCACGAGCCTTTCACACTGTTGAGAGGTAATCTTGTCCCATTCTTCTTGAATTACTGCTTTAATTCTTCTAAATTCTTTGGTTTATACTTTGAAACAGAACTTTTGATAATCCACCACAGATTTTCAATGGGGCTCATGTCCGGGGGTTGAGCTGGCCCCTGTAAGACCTGGATACAGTGCTCCTGCAGCCAAGTTCTCCTGGCCCTGGATGTGTGGTGAGGGGCATTATCTTGTTGAAACATCCAGTTTTGACCTCGATGGAACAGTGCACGTGCAGAAGGGAGCGTGTGGGTTTTTGAGAATGGCACAATACTTGGCAGAGTTCAATGTGCCATCACAGACAGTGAGATGACCAACACCAGCAGCACTCACGCATCCCCAAACCAGCCTTGATCTTAAGCCATGATCTAAAAGTCTGCCACATACAGTGCAGGTGGGACACTGGACACCAGTTTGGTTTGACCACTGCTGCTGAAGCTCCTGTGATGTCATTCAGCGGTTTTCCCTGCACATGCGGATCAGGATGTGATCATTTCTTGCTGAAGAAACCCCTGAACACCCAGATCTTGGTTTGTCTTCCAAGCTGTTGGTTCGTCTGTATTTCTGCAGAGTGTATCCAACTGCTGAAGGACTGCATCTGCACTTCCTGGCTATCTGGCAGCAGCTGTACCCTTCCTGGCTGAGAATCTGTATCTTCAGGCGTGGAACCAATCAATGTTTTTAATGGCTTTTTTAGGATTTGTTTAGTATTTTGGCTGTGACTGTACTAAAAGAAATTGCATTTGAAGACCTAAGAGTGATTCTTAATGCAATATTTCACAAATGCATGGGGTCTCCGAAAACTTTTTCCCACCACTATAGTTGATACTTAGAGTAGATATTTAACTCATCTTCAAGAATAAGCTGAAAACACAACACTGACACTGAACCTTTGAAATCCAGCTAATACAGAGCAACATTAGCATGCGTTTGGAGTCATGTTTGTGTCCACCTGATAAATGTTAGCTCTAATATCCACTCTTCTTTTAGCTCAGTTTTGGTCTCTACTGAGGAGACAAAGTGTCTGACTCTTCATATGCTAAGCATTTAGCCTCCATGTTCATCAGCTCGTTGTTAACCATGCCTGTCTGCTGTTTGGTGCTGGGCAGGTAGAGTACAGTCAGTTTGCAGAGCTGTGTCATTAAAAATGACTCTTGTGGTAAACGTGTTGATGAGAAGACAACAACACTCAGTAGGGTTGAGACAGAGCTCACCATATCTCATTCACTCTGTAGAGCTGCACTACTTAATATCATCTTTACAGTTTTAAAGCTGCACTAATCAATATGTTTTAAAATAACAATGGATCAATTGACCGTGTAAGATAAAAAAGTGTTGCTTGTAGCAACAATCCATAGAAATTATTCAACACTATGGAATGTTTTAGCCTATCATAGCTTGTTGTTTTGGCTGTTTGGCCTACAAACTCTGACTAGTGACTAGTTGGTGAACAACAAAGAGCCAGACATTTAGAAATAATATATTCAGAATCAAGGAATCGAGGTAAGTAAGCAACTAAGCCTTGAGTAATGGGAATTTAGCACAAGATCAAGTCCCCTGCAAAGTTCAAGTTCTAACCTTTGAACTTCAAGTCCTTAACAAGTAGGCGTGTGCTCTTCACCAAATGGACTGCCATTTCAAAACTTCAAGCAGCTACCTCTTCTTTATAGAGCTACAGATACAGATTCATATTAACTAACAGGAGGACATATATGAGTGAAGATCTATGCTATTCTAACAAGGTACAGAATAAGCACGGTTGAGTTAAGTCAAAGGATCATACCTGAGAGCCCTTCTTGCTCCCTGGCAGGTTGATGATCAAAGTTTTACCACGGATACCACACACTGGCCTGGAAACAACACAGTGGAAAGCAGATCAGAGCTGAAGAGGACACCACACAGTACTGCAGCTCGTAATGTAGACAGCATGTCTAACTGAGTAGTTAGAATATTAAGTCACCTGGACAGCATGCCTAGTGGTGTAACATTGAGTGATCCCATCAGCATGGCCAGAGCCATACCTGGGGCCTCTCGCTCTATCACCTCTCTGGTGGCCTAAAAAACAAACACAAGGACTCAGTTAGTTAAGACATTTTAGGCACTTGTTTGTCCCAAAGAATTTTTTGTTTTGATTCAGAATGTATCCTTTAAGCTTTTTCTTAAAACATATTTTTGGACAGGGTTGCTAGTATAGTCTCTATCTACTTCTTGTTTTAAGTGTTTCAACTTTTTAATGTATTTATTCTTTTTTTTTTTTTTTTGTGTACCTCAGGTGTAACATCTCGTGGTGCAAAGCCAGTTCCCCCGGTAGTAAGAATGAGATTCAGCTCTTGTTCATCACACCACTCCAAAAGAGTTTCCTGCGCACACACACACACACACACAGTTAACAACTATAGCATGCATCCTCTTCACATGGAATACTATTTGAACCCATGAGTGCCACTGGGAAAGTGTATGGGAAAGTCCCGACTGTTACAAACAGCATTCTGTTCTGTGTCTCGTGGACTGAGTGATATGGTTGACAGTGAGCTCAAAGCAGAGGCACAAACCTTGATTTCATCGATCTCATCAGGAACAATCTTGTAGGCTGAAATGACTCCTCCTAGCCTGCAGTAGGTGACAGAGATGCAGTAAGTGTAATGTGAGTACATGGATATGTCAGCATGTGCTTGCAGACCATAGACTTTGTGTATAGCCTCACAGTGAGGGATCATGGACCAGGTCCTTCAGGTTAACTCCACTCCTGTCCTCAGCCAAGTTCTTGAAACAGCTGTCACTAACTGAAGAGGAGAGAAGCTCAGGTAAGAAGAACAAATGAACATGACACACTTTTACAGGTCACATGTAAAAATAAAACTGATCCATGATACACTGATTAAAGTGAGCAACCTCAGTTCACATTCATGAGACACTTCAATGGAATTTCAAATGTGTACACTTGATTAATATTATTTGTGTTATTACCCAGATGTTTAGTTGAGTGTTTTTATGTCTCAGTGTTTAATTGTCTAAAAGATATTGTCAATTTTTCAAGGGAAATTGGAGGGAACCATGTTCAAAGAGGAAATGGCACATCATTATATGGAGATATGGTAGAATTCCTTTAAATCCTACTAATAGCAGATCTCTCTTCATTCATGATTTGTATTTTTTTAACAAAACTTTATGAATTGCTGAGGTAAAAACTGTTTACAAACAGGGTGAAAGAGCTAACATGGCTCTGTCTGAAAGTATGGAAGATAGAGATTTCACAAATATGATACACCATGTTGATCAGTGAGCTTTAAAGGTGCTGGTAGATTTTGTTTTTGTATAGAACAGACAGAGGCAAGTTATTACTCAGTTTCTAGTGTTTGTGCTAAGCTATATTTTGTCTGCAAATGCAGACACAAGTAACATGGACATAACTTAACTGCCTGCCATTACAGTCTGACACATAAAAAACTGAGCTTATTTTAAGACCTTGCTAGACTGGGTTCGAGGGCACATGCAGAGATCTGTCAGACTTCAACTTTGGTATCTGGATAAAAGTTGGTGCAGGTTGTTCTTAAATGTGATATTTCCCTAATAATATTTTCAGGCAAAACAGACAATGTATAATTTCCACCATTATCTATTGTTTTATACACTAGTCTTACCTCTCGGGGTTATGCAGATCTACCTTGGTAAGTCAGTGCTAATAATCACAGCACAGCATATGTTAATGATGTAACTAAATACTCTCTGTGAAGGCAGAAGTGTTTATTTTTAGCCTTCTGATGCATATTAAAGGATAACTCTAATATTTTTGAGCCTGGGTCTTATTTTCTCATATTTTTGGGTGTAAATGATTGAATGGGACAAAATTTGTATTTTTGCAGCTGCTACAATGTAATCAAATAGGCAACTGTCCATGTCTAAGTAAATCCACTGAAGTGTTTGTTTTTGCCACTGACTGTCAGATTGTTAGTATAAGTATCTGACAAAATCAATCATTTTACTGGGTATAACACAGGAGCCCTAATCACTTAGTTTGTTTGTGTTATTGTGTGACTTTCAGTGATGAGAGAAACATCCAGATCCTTTACATAAATAAAAAGGATCTTATTCTTCAAAAAAAAAGTCTGTCTCTGTGGGAATCTTATCCATAATGTTGTCAGACACTTACAATAACAATCTGAAACAAACATGTATTAGAAACTTGTGCTGACACATTGTTGAGAAAAGTTGATCACTTAGCAGTGAGTGTGAATAGAGGAAAGCACCATGTCAATTTCTATTATTTCTCCTGCTCTTTAGACTTCTTTAGTCACATTCAGATCTCCATCTTACCAACAAATTGTTTGGAAACTGTAGCAATATTAAATTGTGACAGATATGGCTGAGATTCCAACACTGGAACTTAGCACCTATCATCTATCTATGAGTCTTCCTGGCTTCAACCAAAGGTCAGATAAATACAGTGTGTTTATTAATTTGTGTATTCTTGCATTTTACTGACTCAATTGATAAGCTTGTGAAAAAATAACAGGGTGATAGCTTTTCCTGTCTGTGTGACCTAGCACAGCCTGCTGATTTAACACAGTAAAACCAGTCAAGCTAGCCTTCTTCCTCACCAAAACCTGAGATTACATATCTATTGGCTTTGACATGCAATCTATAAACATCAGCACTCTTACATTTATTCATGATTTAGTACAAAATGTGTTGCCTTCCAATTTATTTTACATCGCAACCAACACAGGAATTTTGAAAAATTATCTTTAAATATCTCTGCATGTTGCATGTTGTATATTATTGGCCAGCATACACGCCATGATAATGTAATTGCATAATAATGCAAGTACACCCTTAGTCACAGGAATATTTAGAGTGGAACTGGAATGTAAAAAAAAAAAGTAAAATATCATAAAAGAAAACAAAGACAACATACGAGCTCATTCATATTAACTGGCCGTGTTTTCCACGGACTAAGAATTTACTTGTGGTGGTGGGTGTGTGCAGTGTGTGACTGATGTGCATGCAGAGCCTCAGGCAGTTTTGAGGGGGGGGGGGGGTTACTCTCTGGTTACTCTCTGTAGCTACAATTTACATATGTCCCCTGAACTCCTCACATGCAGACTATGGGTAGCTGCCACATATATACAGACAATACTTGTTGGTGTAATCGTTGAAACGGGTCTTTTAATGGACTCTATTGACAAAAATATAATTCTAGAATATTTTATCCTTTTCATTTGTGCCCTCTTTGGACATAGGCCTGGTAAAGCGATGGTAATGTTTTTTCCACAGTATTTCAATACATTTAGCACAACTGTGTGTTTAAGCAAGCTCCTTCTGCATAATAATCATAAGTAGAAAACAGAAGTTTCTTTAATGTCACAGCTGGCCAAATCTCCTATATAGGGTTTCCCTAATGCTAATATAACAATTAGCCTACATGACTTGGCGAGTGGAATCACCAGCTCTTATATGTTTATTGTCAATATCATGTCACCTTTTCAAAACCTTTTGCTCCACATCCTAAAGCTGACTTAAGTAAAATTTCCTCATATTTAACACTCATATATAACAGTCAAGTAAAATGTATTCACAACTGTAGATGTGTAAAACAAGCCACACAAATTCACAAACACACACACACACATCACATCACATGTATAGTTTGGGAACGTGTGTAAATATGTGACAGGAGCTTGTGATTGTCAGGTGGATGGATATCAGGGTTAGCTGTTGTTAGCCGAAATGCTAGCTCATGAAATCACGACAGACATCCCAGTCAGCTGCTGTCTCGCATCCGCTTAGCATTATTCTCACGTCTGCCCCTGCATAGGCAAGGAGGCAGCAGGGCTGTTGGTGACTGTCATGCGACTGGATACTAGTCCCATGTCCTCCTCTGCACGACTCAGGGACGAACATCCGCTGAGCAAATTACAGAAGCGACTCAAGCTGCACAACAGAATTCATTTCGTCTTGACGCTGCTCCTTGCCTTATAATTCGCTGTAAATTGGTAACCAAACGCACGATTTATGATTAATAAATGTACTTTTCTGCGTTAAATACAAATACAGACATTGAGCCCAAGTGAAATGGCTGCCAAAGGAACCATAAAAGAAATGTTAATTAAAACCACCCTCAACAGCGGCCAACATATCGGATCTGCAAAGGAACATGAATAATGCAGCTCATATAGGCTCGGTAACGTTAGATTGCTAGAAAATATAACGCTCTCTTGCGTCAAGGTTGCAATATCTATCAACAAGATCGGAAGAATGCTGGGTTTGCTTTCAAAATAAAAGCGCATGTTTTGTTAAAGACTCATTGCAGCACATGCTCGCCTGGGAATAGCCCCCTAATTTTGAAAGTCTTTGCCGGTCGTTCTTTTTCCTCCTTGACGCTAAATAAAATAGCTCACTGTACTGTCGTGTGGCTACTACAACATTAAACACGACACGGTCTTGAAATGTAAATATATACACGTTTCAAACTTCAATACAGAATTGCAAATAATGTCGATTCAAAGCAAATTCCAAATCTGTCCGACCTGTCAAACGTTAGTGCAATGACAGTCAACGGAACCGGTTAGCATACTGGCAAACGTTAGCTAGCTCTGCAGCGAAGACAACTCGTATCGTGATGCCGACATGCATAGACAAGCTATGGCGAAACGGCACAGAGACGCACTATTAAGAATCATTTTATCACATTTTATCAAACAGTCTCATTACCCGTCAGGATCCCCACTCGGGTCTGATGGTCGTGGTTGGTGAGCACCATCCCGTCCGCCGCCATGTTTACAACCTCTGTCTGCACTGTGACGGCACGTACATAGAAACAATGTGGTGTGCGTGCGGGCTGCTGCACCTCTGGAGGACGAGTGTGTGTGTGTGTGTGTGTGTGTGTCTCTCTGTGTGTGTGTGTGTGTGTGTGTGTGTGTGGTAGCGGGACCCCAGAAAACGTTGGTAGAGACTATGGCCTCTGGACATGTATTTTGGGACAGCCCCAGATAAGAGTCAGGTGTAAACTATAGCTATTACATTTTGTCTGGTCAGTCATGAGTGAGAGCACCGTTTAGTACAAAATTTAGTTTAATTAATTAAGAAAATTTAGGACAAATTACTTACAACAGCTGCAGAATCGTCAGTATAAAAGATGTTCCATTCTCTGTTTATCCCTATGCAGATATTTGGTACTTTATGTGGACTGAGCATACACAGATTTGGATTATTAGCTTGGCAATATATAGGATCTGTTTTGACATACTAGAACACAATATGTTCAGTATCTGCCACATGATCTGTAACACTCAAATGAGCTAACTCAATCCACTGATAAAGACAGTGAGATGTGGTTAAAAGAGACTAGTAAGTGGAACTTGGGTAAAAAATTATTTGAATAAAAAAATGAACAAATGTTACACTAATACTACATCAGTCTCCAGTATAGATTATCTTTATGGTCGCCTGATCTTGCTCCTCTGCAGGTTTTATACTTTTTAGCTCATCATTTCCTGTTGTGAAGAGGCTGGAGTTGACTTTAAGGACCCATTCTGTGATCCTCTGGTCAGTGTAGTACTCATCATCATCATCATCATCATCATTGTCCTCCTTCAGCCTCTTCATATGACCTCTGTCTTCAGAGCACTCAGATTCTGTTTCAATAGCTGAGTCACGGGAGCAGAAACCTCTTTGTTGCCCTGCTTCGCAGAGACTGGCATCATGTTTAACCTTGACTGCCATCATTGTAATACTGTCACTGGCACCGGGATCAGTGGTGTCAGTCTTCTTTTGAAGTACCAAAGGTTCCACTGGAGCTGGAGTCAGTGTTGCAGCTGGCTGACCTTCAAAAGTCTGTTTAATCAGTCTTCTGTGAGACTCTGCTGCAAGAGCAGCACTGATTTTGCTATATTTCTCAAACTCCTGATTTACTCTTCCACACTGTGTAACCAGCACATGAAACACTGTATTCTCTGTCATCACATTGCCAGTTGGTAAATGGATACCATGTCTTTTTGGTTTAGTTGAGTCTTTTCGATGAGTGGGTATACCAGCAGTACATTCCATTTTGTCAGAGATGGGTGGTAAAGGTATTCTTGTCACTTGTCTTGGTTTAGACAGTCCCATGAGACGTTTTGACCTTGTCAGGACTTGTGCAGTGTCAGCTAATTTTGCAGCTGCTTGGAGATAAATGGATGATCGCATTTTGATGTCCACAGCAATTGGTCTGTCAATCCGCTGGATGCTGATCTCCCAAGTTCGACTTTTTCTTTCGGTGACATTCCGTCCACATCGCACGGGCCTTCTGCTTCTGTTTAAATCTGAGCGATCCTGCTTGTTGTGAAGAACTGTGTGTGAACCTTTCATAGCTTCAGCGGCTCGTTGCATCCTCTGTCAGTCAAACTGATCCATCTTTGATCCACTTGGACCCACATGTCTTTCAGCCTTCTTTTATACTGCTTGTCCCTTCAAGGCCCCTCCCACTCCAAAACCACACACTCATACAGACACACACACACACAACCCTGAGCCACTTGATCTGTAACACACAGCTACTCAAAGGAGAAACATTCATCAGTCTTTCTTATCAGTGTAAGATGCTGATGTCCGTAGAGAGGTTGATCTTCTCCCCTTCCCCATATGGCTCCCACTTTTCCACCTCATCCAAGCTTTAAAACTTTTCTGACATTTCAGTTTTTTTCTGAGTAATCCCTTATAGGTATCTTTTAACTTCAGACAGAGCCTAGCTGTTTCTCCCTGCATCCAGCTTTTTACCGTCTTCCAAACATACATTCCCAATGAAGCCTCCTGTAAAATATTCACCACAGTGGGTATTTGATATGTCTCTCTGTATACATAGGAGTAGTTCACCAGAGCAGGAAATTACTAGTGCTTACTGCAAACCTAAACCTGAGGTTTCAGTTGCAAGTCACGTTCTCCATTTAAGAGCTCCTCAGTGACTCTGTCTAAATCCACTTCCTGGTTATTTAATTAAAGCTCTGTCCAAATGGGGAAATGAAAGAGGGAATTATTTAGCAGCTGTAACAGACCCTATACAGTTACTGCAGCATAGAGATGGAATTAATAAAAAAAAAAAGAATTGATGGAACTTGATTTGAATAGTACTGACAGAATCTTTTAAGTGTTATTGATATTAGTACATCATTACCGGTTTCAAATGTCCTGACAAATACTATACACCAAAAATGCCACTCAGTCAAGATAACATCTCTCCCTTCAGTTTGTTTAGACATGTACATCACCAAGCATGATAATGCTGTCCACAACAGTGTCTGTAAGACAGGCATGAGCTAGGCCCAAGCTCTAGAGTTACAGGGAATGTATTTTGAGCTGTGTGTTTTGGTCTGTGACACTAGACCTCCAGCACAGGTCACCCGGCCAACTGGTCGTAGTGAGCTCACTTCTTCCACTGACAGCCTGTGAGGGATGAGTATGTGTGTGTGTGTGTGTGTGTGTGTGTGTGTATAACAGGAGTAAAAGGTTCAATATTTGGATTCAGGTCATGAGCTTTGGGTAGTGACCGAAAGAATGAGATCACAAATACAAGCGTGCTAAACTGGCTGAAGACCCCAGGGCTGTACGTCTCATTTATTTCTGGAGTGAAAATGAAAAATCAAAGCTACATGTGATTTGTGTTAAAATAATACATACCACACTCTAACTCAAAACTATTCTTTTCCTTCTTCTTTGAATCTATGAAGGTCAACAAGTCTTATTATTTAGCGTGATTCATAACCTGTTGGGGCATACAATAAAGACGGTACTTTTGCAGACATGACATAACATGATTAGTGCTTTAATGATCATGAGAACTGATTATATGGTGGATAACATACATTATTCGTCTGTTGTATAACAGCTTTTGTTCTTACAGCAGTGTGCAGTGCCATGTGAGTAGATTACTGATTATTTACATTATACTGTGTGGTATTCCTAAACATATACGTGTGTATGCCCTATAAAATGATGTAATTCAGCATGACAGTACAAACATGAGTTTAGAGTTGAAGCTTGTTTCATAAAGTTTTTCTTTGAAAACCTGTGCATTATTGTAGGATTATTGTATTGCATAAACTATATTGTGCAGTATATATACAGTATACAGTATATATATATATATATATAACAAAAATCTTTAATTATTAATTATCATATTATTGCCATTACTATGGCCACACCAAGGCCTGTCAACACATTTTGATGCAATACTGAAATGTAACACTGGAGGGTGGTATTATCCTGCTATGTAAAGAGACATCAACTGCAGCAAAGTATGAACACTCCAATTTCTTCTTTGTATGGACAACAAAACTTGACCAGAATGATTTCACATTATTTCAGGTGAAAATTAAGAGCCATAGTCAGTAAATAGGTTACATAAATAAGGTCAGTATCTGAGACCTTTGTTTTTAGGCTGTCAGGTTTATAGGAAGGGATCCTGAGAGAAAAGTAGGAGGTCAGATTAAAACACTGAAAAATCAAGTAATAGTACCTTCTAATACCATGGCCGCAGTACGTTTTCATGCTATTATACATCATTTTTATATTCATAAAGACCGACATAAGTGTATGAGGGTGAATATTAGTAACATGAGACTGTATACATCTGAGATAACATTCTAATGAGACAATGGCAATGACATCGCCCCCCCCCAATAATGTTAGTCCCTTCATTTTGCATAAGAACCTAATTCTGTCGTACGGTGGGTCTCTACTAACCTTAACCCTGATCTAACTTTAATCCTCTTCATCTGCGGAATAACATGTTGATAATGGATGGGGAATATTTCGCATCCACGTATATTATACTATCAACAGAGTTAATAACACAAACATCTCTTGTTCATCCACAGTTAAATATTGTTTTCTAAACTGGGTCAAGCCAAAGTCCTTTAAGGCGTTATAACGTCTCCAGTCGAGCCCAGTTACAGTCACGTTGCGCAGGCGCAGCTTGTTGGCTCCCTGTCAGTACCATAGCAACCAGACCAGGCATCAACCATCAACATGGTAAGTGTTTGTGTTGTCGGTTTATTTTTCGTTGGTAAATTCAGCTAAGTTATGTGGTCTTAACTGTATCCACCTATGCGGACATTGCAGGGTGGTTGTGTCAGAGAGCCGTAGTTGACCATACATGCAGCATTGCTGTGAGCAAATGTGGGCTAACTTTAATTAGCCAGTTAGCTAACCCTAAATGTCAGTTAATCTAGCGTTTACTAGCTGGAGAACATCAACGCTGTCATAAACGCGTGTGGATGTTTTGTCATTTTTCCTGTTACTAAATCTTGCACTGTGAAGAAGAACGCTAGTTCAAATGGCTACTCACTCAGAATGAAGAGTGTGGCAGCCCTGATATGAAAATGATAATAAAGACAGTGTATATTCTAAGCCCATAGTTTAGTGTGCGTGTGCGTTTGTGCGTTTAATGTGACGCGTTTGCTAGCTTGTCTGCAGTACGGTACCTGTGTGCTAATTTATAATCACAGTATAATCCAACTCCTCCCTGTCTAATGTCATGTAATATTTGCAGGCCAAAGCAACGACTGTGAGAGAAGCACTGGTCAAATGGGTGAGTGACAAGCAAATACAGCACTGTGAAAAACACAGACAGAATATCATGCAGTACTGTTATGTTGTTGTAATTGCATTTTTGGATCTCTCTCTCTCTCTCTCTCTCTCTCTCTCTCTGTGTGTGTGTGTGTGTGTGCAGGAGGAAAAGTCAGGGGAGAAAGTGAGCGAGGCTAAAGCAATAAAACTGTATGGTCAGATTCCTCCTATAGAGAAGATGGATGCTTCTCTCTCCACACTCACCAACTGCGAGTGAGTCCTGTAGCAATATGTTTACTTATTTCAACAAGTTGTTATCCATAGATTGATATGGTTGGTACATTCTAAAGCAAGATAGTAATAGAAATTATTTGACGGTATAGATCTGTTTCTTTTTTCTTTTTTTTCTGTACATACACATACTTACAAACTCATGGATGCCTTTTTTATGATTCTGCATGCAGTTTGGATGTGAAGCCATTAGCTTAGCTCAGTTGAGCTCATTAATTGGATGTCTTTGGGATCAAATAGCTGCCCTGTTCAAAGGTACATGTTTTTCCCATGAAAAATAAATCTTCTATAACAGAGCGATCGCTGTCATTACTATACGGTACACTTGCCATTTGATTCACTACGAATTTGGACCAATTCATCTTGAACAAATTCAACAGTAGGAATTTTGCTGGCTATTTATATTAAACAACCAATCAATTCAGATTTAATTTGATCAAAGTTCCTGTTTATGTGCACCATGGCAGGTTGTGTATAAGGCAGTGTATTTAGATGTAATGTCCCAGCCTTGAATGATGTGTATTTTCCCTATTAGTGAGTGGAGCTGTGATTTGATCCCACAAACATCTAACAACTCATTTTCAGGTGCAGGTCAGTCAAGAATAAGTACTAACACAACTAATACAGCAATAGTGTTTAGTCACTAATGTTTTAAACCAGACTAGCATATCATCCTTGAAACACCTGATATGTTATTGTCCTGTATCCTGCACAGAAAGCTGTCTCTGTCCACAAACTGCATTGAGAAAATAACCAATCTCAATGGCTTGAGTGAGTACTGACTTCAGAAATACATAAAGCCACAAGCACACTAATTATATTTACAGATGGAAATGTGCTATATTGTAATGTTATAATGTGTGTTATATTTTGTCCCTCCAGAGAACCTGAGAATATTGTCATTAGGAAGAAATAACATAAAGGCACTTACTGGCCTGGTAAGTTACATATAGGTCAGAATTAACTAACTAGTTTGATTGTCCAAGTGTTTTTTTTATTTCCCTCTTTTCCTTTTCTTTTGATTTCTGTTTTTTTCCCTTTTTCTCCTGTCACACTTTATATCATTTTTCTAATTGAAATAGTTACACAGGCTAAGCACATACTTTGAATGTACATGATTTTGCATCAGTTGTGTGTCTGTGTGTGTGCAGGAGGCAGTAGGGGATACATTAGAAGAGCTGTGGATCTCCTATAACTTGATAGAGAAACTAAAGGGAATCCAAAGCATGAAGAACCTGAAAGTCCTCTACATGTCCAACAACCTGGTGAAAGAATGGGGTAAGAAGCAATAATAAATATAGATAAATAAATATAATTAACACATATTAAAATTTGGAACAGACAAAGCTAATGGTGTATAATTACTGTGATTTGTTTCTTCATGGATACATGTAACATTTATGATGTTAAGTGACCTGTCTTAGAGAACCAAAACACCTCCGCAACTTTTGTTTTATTAAAGAGGATAAATATGTCATCAGTGATTTTTAAAATCAGCCTTTCCTCCCACAGTCTCACTGCAAACTTTAGCTGCATCATCTGCTGGAAGCACAGTACTCTCTGTATATTTCATGGTGAAGAAAATTCTTACCAAAACTTAATATGTCATACTATGTAAAGCACTTAATATAATAAAGGTTTCTAAAGTTTAGAGTAATAAATAATATTTTTTGAAGTTAATGTGCTGAATATTTGCTGGTGTTTAAAGCCTCTTAAATTTGGTCTACGATGATGTCTTTTCTGTTTTGTGTAGGAGAGTTTGTGAGGCTAGCTGACCTACCTTGCCTCGCAGACCTGGTGTTTGTTGGCAATCCTCTGGAGGAGAAGCATTCAGCTGAGGGAACTTGGATGGATGAAGCCTCTAAAAGACTTCCTAATCTGAAGAAACTAGATGGTAAGAGTATTTCAGCAGCTATGTCTGAAAAAATGACTACTTGTGTGTTCCTACTGCTATTTTCATCCCTCGAAAGTATAGAGAATGCTAAATAGATTACAAAAAGGACTAAACCAATAACTAACCTTCCCATACAATTCCAGGGTATGTTGACAAAAATTCTGGTGACAATACTTGCCTGTAGTTTCTGAATGATTTTCAATAATATGTCTTCCTGAGATCTCTGAGAGATCCATAGCTTAGGGGCCTGGCCTGCAAAGACCCAGTCACCTTTGGTGACAAGCTAGTATTTAGGAAGCATTAGTAGGCCACTGTCAAAGGATTTCAACCAGTGATCGTGCTCATTGGGAGTTAGCAGATTGAGCATGTAAGCAGGAGTCACACTATTCAGGACTTTAAAAACATGCAGGAAAAATAAAAGCATAGGTTACCTTATCTCAATCTGCAGGAGATAGAAAAGACCTGATCTGTGTAAGCCATCTCAGCTGGGCAAAGCAGGACTGCACCACTTAAGTCAGCTGAGCATCAAAGGACAATTTTGAGTCAAAAATAACATCCAGGTTGTGGGCCCATTCTCAAGCATTATTGGATAAAGCACCCAGACAAGAGGAGTGATTATTAATGCTGCTAGTGCTGGGGTCAAAGGGGTAATTATAATTACCTCTGACCTGAGGCAGAAAATATTCCTTCAATTTTAATTTAAACAAAGCAGGATGTAATACAGGATGCATCCATGGCATCAGGCTTTTACTGGGACATATAATCATGTCGGCCCCTGATTTTCCCCAGGGGTAGCATGTAAATAAGAGGGGATGAAAAATAGACTCTTGGGGGACCCCACAAAATAGAGGAACACAAGAGGGGGAGGTGTCTCCAAGCATTACAGAGAAGGACCTGTTTGACAGATAAGAGATTAGATTAGATAGGAGACCAGACTGAAAAATTTTAGAGATTTTACTGTTACTCAGTGTTGTTACAGAAATTGGTTGTGTTGAGACAAATTTTTCTAAAATATTAGATACAAAGGTGGTTTGGCTATTAGCCTATATTACTTGAAACAGAGGAATCTAGAGAAGGCCTCCTTAAAAAGAGGTAAACACTTGCATGTTTAAAATTGGAGAGAAAATACCGGTAGACAGACAGCAATTAATAATGACTAAAATGTCTGCGCCAAGTGTCTGAAATAATGCTTCTAAAAACCAAGTGGGAATACGGTGTGAAAGACCTGTGGAAGATTTTGAAAATGTAACAGTGCATTCCAGGACTAGATTTCATTGAATTGCATTAATGTTGCAGGTGTGCAGGAGTAAGCATCAAGCTCTGTGTGTTCAGTGCTGCGAGACCTCCACTGGTTTATCATAAAAAAGTAATTTAGGAATTCCTCACATCACTCTGGGGTGAGATGATGGTTTTAAACAGGGTTCTGGGATTGCAACCTCTAATCAGATTTGAAAAATAGGTGTCCCTCGCCCTCTTTGTCTTTTAGGGAGGCAAGTGAGACACTGATTATTCTTTTTCCATCTCTGCCCTGCCTTCCTGAATTGTCTCTTTAGGATCCTTAATTCTTCATTTAACTATGGTAGAGAAGAAGATTTCAGCTTTTTAAAAATCTGACTGGAGCTATAGAATCAAAAATGTTTATGCAAAAGCCATTACATTACTCCGACAAGCCTGTCTACAGCGAGGCTGGTATTTAGTTGGATTTAAATGGATCAGTTCTTTTAAGGAAATTTCAGTTTTTTTCTGTTGGTAAATGATAAATAGTTTTTTTGGGACACTTCCAAGAAATGGTCCTTGCTTTAAAGATTAATGATATCTTTTTCTGTTCTTTCTAGGAACCCCAGTCATCAAGCAGGAAGAAGATGAAGGAGATGGAGAGAGCTGAGAAGCATGACTATCTGCAAAATTACAACCCCTGTCCCTAAGAGTCTTCCCTTTCTTAAGTTTTGTATGGTTTGTCATGTTGTTTTTCTCTATATAAAATATGATTTTTACAACAGCGTAGACTTTGTTGTAGATCAACAAGCACAAAACAACCAACAAATACACAGAATGTGTATGAGTTGTAAGAAGTGACAATTCTTCTGGCCTTGTGGGTTTGGGACCAGGAAGAAGGGTTTGGGACCCTATAAGTAGAACTATATGTTAAGTACATTTCCTAATGGTATTTACACCATTATGATTTTTTTTTTACTGTCAGAATATGAAATATATTGAAGCTAATGCTGATGTGTTTTATAGTGTCCTTGATTTTATATGCCTCAAAGTTCCTCTAGCTAGAACTAAAGCACAATGTAGCACTAGTGAGCAGTGACATTTGTGTGGACCAGATGTTGATCAGGTAATACTATTAACTCCATGCTGCTGGACCTTCTCCAGCCTAATAGGAGATTGCTGTAAATACCTGACACAGTTCTCAGTCTGCATCACCATACAGAGATCTTCAAACACCAATAAAGATTAGCCAGATTACACTACATTTACATCACATTGGAGTAAGCAGTAGAGAAACTGATGATTAGAGAGTGACAATTTTAGTGTCAGCCACAAGTGAAACATTTAGTAAATAGTTGCATCTTGCCATTGGACTTGAACAGCACACTGTTTTCCTAGTTATGATCAGAATTCAGGATTTGCAATAATCAGGATCTGTTACCTAACTGACCTCTCAGGTAGTAAGCATAATTAAAATAAGAGGTTATTAAGTTTGTGTGTACTGTCCTTTGCATCAGTACCTTCTCCAGCTACACTGCAACAGCCTTTGGGCAGGACTGAGAAGCCAACATAACTGAGAGAGATATGACCAAAATACATCCACAGCTCTGTTTGATACTATTTGAGATCTTCCTTCTATGATGCTGAGGTCACATATGTCTAAACTTTATGATATTCAGATTAAACATAAGTATGCATTGTAATAATGTCTGATGTTTATTATTCTGAAGGGCAAAAACTAATTACCAATGTGTGTAAAATGTTTTTTTTTTTATGTTTTAAATTATTTTGGCATGTTTGTACTTACAATTGTGAGATGTTAATAATTTTAAATGATTTTGATATTTTAAATAAATACTATTGATGTGACATGGTCTCTTCTCAGTCAAGAATAACAGTAATCTTGTGTGTAAATATCTCTTTATATATATCTTTTTAAAACATTTTTTAAACACTTTATCGGAGATGTTTTGAAACTAAAGTTTCAAGAATTAATATTTCGATTATAGCATACGCGAGTGTGCGCGGGTCAACGAAAAGTAAGACCGGCCCATCGCTCTCTGAATCACATTTATAATTGGTTAACATTAACGTCAGTCACTTCGCTTTCCTGGCAACGGCCTCGTACCCGGAAGTTGTACACGCCGCGAAACATCAGCAACTCAAACCATAGAAGTTTTACAAGACGAGTAAGCGATAGAAAAGAAGGGAAGGTGCCTACCAGAGTGGATGGAGGTTTTGGTTTTGTGTCTGTAGTGTGCAGGGGTTGTAATGCAGCGGAGTAAAGCCTCTGTGAGTGTGGAAGTGAAGCAGGTGATTGGAACTCTGTGTAAACTGCTAGCGACCACCGGCCTGGACGCTGTCCCCGCACCAGAGACCTTCAGACGAGCAAAATTCGGTGGTGGACTCGAGGTGGTACGTTCATCGTCTGTTGTCCCTTTCAGTAACTAAGTTAATTTCCTCAAGAACTGTACCTAAATACGCATTTTAGATACGCGTTCTCCACTACACTTCAGAGGAAAATATAGTACTTTTAACACTTCTACATTTATTTGACAGCAGCAGAAAATGTTTAACATGCAATAATAGATCACTTTATAAAATATTATCGTTGTTTTATAAACGAAGGGGCAACAAACTTTTAATTTCATGACGATATCCTCCTGTAATGACGCCTATTAGCCAAAAAGCCCTTATTGCAGACAGGGATTTTATGGTATTCTATTAAAATGAATGACCCAGTAGGGTCACTGCAGGAGCAGACATTTGGATATAAATGATAAAGGCTATGAAGAAAAAAACTGTCACTGTGTGTGTGTTATTGTCCTGTGCTCTCTAGGGTTGAACTCTTTGTAATTATAGACTCATACCATACATGCTGTAATAAAATACCACAAAGTCCTCTTTCTGCTTGCTGTTGTTTTCCAGGAAGGTCAGTTTTGGCATCTCCTTTCCAATATCCTTCAGAGAACTGGCATTGTTTCCTCTGCAGCCAGCAGACAGCCAAGAGGAGGTAGGTAAAATGTTTGCTCTTTGTGCTAGGCTATTTATGCTGATTGTCCAGGATTGTAGTGATTTCCATGTCAGCTGCATTTGTTCACTTTGAAACCGCAGCACATATAGTATGTGATTGCTTGCCCTAGCACCTTATTGAAATCAAGTCATGCCCAGTCAATTTTATTTAGATAACACTGAATCACAACAGAGGGGGGGGAGGGGAGGACATGGCACAAGGCAGATTCTATATAAAGATAAGGTAGAGGTGAGGTAATATTAGTAGAAATAATAGTAATGACAGCTGTACTAATGAAAGTACAAAAGATGAGTGTGGATTTGAAGGCGTCAACAGAGTCACACAGTTTGATGTCAATAGGGACATTGCTCCAGAGGATTGGGGCCCTGACAGGAAAAGGCCCTGCAGCCTGCTGACCTCTCTGGGGACAGACAGGTTCTGAGAAACCTGTTTACAGTTTTCTAAGTCATTAGGAGCACCTTAAAGTCTGATCTGACATTGATAGGGAGCCAGTAAAGGGTTGCTAAAATTGGAGTAGTGGGGTCAAATTTTCTGGATTTTGTTAACATTCTCACTGTAGAATTCTGAACCTGTACCACTTAACTGGACCAAACCGACTGACATCTCTTGAAGAGATGAAAATAGTTGCATTTACTTCCTGAGTGACTGACTGTGTTTTCCTCTGTCTGCATATAGACTCAGAGCACAGGAAGCTGGTGGCTGCAGGCCTCTGGCAGAATGGTTACCATGCTGACTGGATGTATGAGACGGAGGTAGGAGAAGGAGAGGAGAGGAGGAGTTTCTCCAGCAGAGATCTCCTCCTGGCTCTAGGCTGGCTGCTCGCTACAGGAGCACTAGAGAAACTGCTGACACAGCGAGTTCAGCAATTAGACAAAACGCTACTTGCATCTATACCTGTAAGTAACATTGGTATACCATTAACACCATCATAGTGTACTGGCAAAGCTAATTCTGTATTTCTATATTTGTATTTTTATACTTCCCTATCCCTGATCTCTGTCTGTGTGTTAGGTGGATACTCAGGTTTCTCATGATCTCCAGTTAGACTTGACCTACCTGCGGAGACTTCAGTGGCTCATTGGCTATTTGAGACATCAAGGGAGAATCCTTCTGTCCATGCTAGAGGAGCGAACTCGGTTGCTTCATGCTGTGAGGAATTCTTTTTTTTTTTTTCTGAAATTTGGAAATATTTGAGCATACTTGCAGGATGATTGCAAAGGACATTACTTTCCATTACAAACAATAGTCAATCTGCATGCAAGACCATCTGACCTCAATAATTATATTCCCCATTACACAGAATTAGCACATTAGCACTCCCCTACAGTTAAATCATTTTGGTTACTGTTATTTCTAGCCAAGTATTTTATGCATGAAATCAGAAGAGTCACTCTCTCCAGAATAATGATATATCCCGTGTCCATCAGTCCATGAGCCTTTTTAATAAAAAGGATGAAAACCAAGCAAAGGTTTAAAAGGTTAATTGAAATTATTGGACAATCTTTGATGTTTAACTAAAACATAAACCTCTTCTCAGGTTTTTCTGCCAGCCTCCCCTCAACTGTATCTTCCTCCTCTGATCAAAGCTCCCCAGCGTTTAAGGATGTAAGTATGTATGCTGTTAACAAAATTAGTTACTAATACAATGCTCAGCCTGTAGTTGGATAAGTAAACAAAGCTTTTCTATTGTTTAATTTTGGTTTTGGTAATTGCTAAGAAAATAACATTCTATTTTATTATGGTCTGTATTGTTGAAAAGACAAGTGGTGCATAGTGACATTTCATTTAACTGTGAATGGCTCGAAAGGCTCAGTTAGATTTGAGTAATATTAAAGAGGTTATTTAGTGAGAATTGTCCAATAAGTTACAGTTGTACACCTGGGGACTAAGGTAAATAATACTTTGATTTTGTTCCAGTAAAGTTGAATTTGTTCTGTTATTTTTACTA
>NW_026115330.1:0-21414 GCF_001640805.2 Lates calcarifer
GTCCAGCTGTCTACACAGGCTGCGTTTCACTAAATGCACATAACCACAACCTGGAGTATACTTTTTTTTCAGGCCTATTTTCTTTGTCTACAGTGATATTCTGTTGGGCTCTGTGCGCTGCCAAAACACATGTCCTAAACTCAATACTGCGCCTGAACGCTCCTGTGTAGACACAGACAGACGACTGAAGCGGCTGCTGCCCGGCTAATGTGCTACTCATGCAATAAAAGGCTTTCAGTATGCAGTGCATGCACGCTAAAAGTGACAAAATTCACTACATTTAAAGATGCTGGTACGTGAAGTAAAAGTGCTTGACTTTGGAGTATACTGGTGCCAAAATGCAAGGCACTAAAAAAATGTGGATGGTGATGAGAGGGAGAGAGGTTCTGCAATATCTCAGAAAATTGATTCGGACAAAGAAATTGGCTTTTGTGTAGCGAGGTGACATTACTGCATTTGGCCAGTTATCTAAAGAAGTAAAGAAAATACATGAAAAACAACAAACAAGGACAGCCAGAAACACAAGGCGCACTGTCAGATACTGTTTTGATAGTAGTAGATGTTGGATTTTTTTATGTTTGAAGGGCGATAGTTAGAGTTCTGTGGGTTGAAAGGGACAGATGTTGCCTGAGAAATAGCAGGAGAAACAGCAGCCTGCAACACAAAATGGATTCCCAATTCAATCCCAGCGGAGGAAGCTGAATGAACAGCAGGCTGGGGAGTTGTGGGAGGATTTAACTATGTTCATGTCTAATGTCCTGAGTCCAATGGGCTGGATTGATCACTGATGCCACATCCGACAGTGACTGACAGCGCCTGTAATTGCTATGTTTGCTTTGGGAGAAGAGCAAACTGCCATGGTGGGATCGTATGGATGAAACACGCAGCCCTTTCTCAATCACGTACAAGTCCACCTCTGGATGTTTCATTATTGTACACACTGGTCATGGCCTGCCTGAGTATGCCTGAGTGTTGTGAGCTGTTTGATTAATGGATATGATCAGTGTCATTTGAGGGTTATGATGGTGTCATTCCCGATTGCCGTTGACACAGAAACCACAAGTCAACAGCTTGTAACTGATATTCTGCTTTCATCAATCAACCGGTGGTCAAGTTCATTTATTCGTGTAGCACACTGTCTAAAGCCCGTATCAAATGATTTGACACAGAAAATAAAACAAAAGAAAGAGAACAAAAGGCTTAATTTAAATCTGAGGGAGACAAAGAGCTGGGCCTGTTCTAAAATGTACAGTAACAAGCGTTCAAAGCGGGTTTCAGAGTTTTTCATCAGATCAAAAAACCGTCCTAACTTTAGACTCTCATTTCATTCAGAAAACACTTTTTATTTAAAGCAACATAATGTAACTTTTGCTGAGCAACAGCGCCCTCTGCAGCCGCAAGTGGTGATTACATTAATTCTGATGGAAGTGGAGCAGGAAGTGCTGTCGCTGTAAACAAACACACCAAACTGTGTCTATAAGCTTGATGTTTCTGTCAGTTTCCTGGCTGGATATCAGAGATGAACGCTGGTTTTTAATGACTTCTGAGTCTCTTTAACTGATCTACAGATCAGCATCACTCTGGAACTTGCTGGGCCTGATTCTGGCAGTTTAATCTGCTGACTATCACTCAGTTAGAGGGAGATCGTACCTGGAACAGGTGTTCATGGAGCAGAGTGGGAATGACAGAGGCTCCATTCTCCCTGTTACAAGTCACTGAACCATCACAGGGATTTTAAAGCTGCTGTGTGAAGGTAAAAGAGTTGCATAATGTTGCTTTAACACTGATGTATTAGCAGTTTTACATTGTTTTCTTAAATAATACACATGTATAGTCCCTAAATGAAGGTATCAAAGAGTTGTTTTAGCATCAAATAAGACTCTTATAGAGGCGGCTAATTCTAATTCTTTAAATTCAATTGGATGGTTATTTCTAAACTGATGTTTACATGTATGTTAAATATTAACTTCTAAATTAACTAGTAACATAATGAATGTACAATATTTACCTCTGAAACACAGCAGAAAAGTAAATGTGTAAAGTTCAAGTACAGTAAGAGTAAATGGTCTGAGTTCCATCACTGCCAGTCACAATGGGTTAAAGCATATGAAACAGCAGAAACATCTATTGGCAGAGAGATGGGATTTCAGTGTGTGCCAGCGTCTAAAGTCTCTTTGTTGTTAACATTTACAGCTCCTGTTCCTGAGGGAGGGAAGTGATCATCAGTAAAATCGGCCCTCATAGATTTAAAAGCCTGAACTGAAAATTGGGACATATACTGTAGGCCATGATTTCTACTGTTTTTATTTCTTCTCACCACTGGTATTTGGGTCTGCTGTGGCTGAGTGTTAGAACGCCCTGTTTGGCTGTTTCCGCCTGCTACGACGATCCAACAGTTGTCACCGAGACAGAACAAAAGCTGCAGAGGGAAATTTGCATTCTAATGTGTCTAACGTCTCGTGTTTGTTGTGTCCCTGATGAGAAGTACAAAAAAAAAGTGCTAATTTGTAATAGATATCAAAATTCCCAGCATTAAAAAGTTAATTACCACAGCAAATACAGCAGTGATAAACGGCAGATAATTCCATTTCTGCAGATGACTGTCGTTTCCGCCAACCAGAAAAATGATATTTAGTATCCAGCTGTACTTCTGGATGCAAGAGGAGGAGGGGGGGAAAGGTACTTATAATTCAGAATATTTTTTCTGCAACTTAGCAAGTTTTTCATCTATCAGCAAGGCACATTAAATCCCAGCTGGTCAGATGCTAGACTCCTGATGCTCGGCTTTAGACATGAAACAAACTACTGCTGAAATGAAAGCAGTTCTCAGAGCTGTGGAAATTCGACTCCTACAAGAGTCTATTAAAAATACATGTTCAAATGAATCTTGGTGGTGATGACAAGTTTTACCATATTCTTCTTGAACTTTTAATGTACCCAGCCACGACTTCAAAGGGAAAATTAAATATTAAGGCTATTATCTAAGCTGTTCCCAATATTGTCAAGCTTAGGTTATTTATATAGTACAGTAATAATTGTGTTATATAAGCCAGTTTTCATTTTTGAGCCAACATAATGATCA
This sequence comes from Lates calcarifer, assembly GCF_001640805.2. NCBI lineage: Eukaryota > Metazoa > Chordata > Actinopteri > Centropomidae > Lates > Lates calcarifer. Next base: position 3,083 of record NW_026115330.1, read on the forward strand.
AGAGGTGGCTGGTTTGTAGTTTTACAACCTAAAATGAGTAACCTAATTCATATATTTGCTGCAGTAAACCCAACAAGATTATGTAGATTTATTATAGCAGTCCTAGGTGGATATTGTAAATGTAAATATATTTATAATTTATGACTGCAGGGAAATACATCTTCTTTAATAGAGTGAATGTGAGGAGTAGTTCGACACTTGGCAGAGGCCAGCACATACTCAACATAATTTTCTGCATCTGTACTGAAAAAAACAAACAAACAGTGAATTATTATCTGCTCTGATTGAGAAGAATCACTGTAAATCTGGTGCGACCTAACCCAGATCACCAGTGTTTACCCACCGGTGAGACGGTAAATACTCTGGCTGACATTTGAGGGAGGTTAGTGTGCTCAGAGAGCAAAGTGGAAGTGGAGGCTCAGATGAATTTGTCTGACAAATGCTCCTGGAGTATGTGTTGTCGACTGCGCTTCGGTGAGGCCCTGGACTGGGATTTGAGTCTGACTGAAGCCAAGCAAAGCATGCCAGATCACTAATTGCACAATTTAAAACCAAAGTCCCTGGCAGCTTGTCGTTTGAAATGGAGAGAAGAGCCATTGCTTAATCAGTGAGCTCAACATAGATCTGTGAGGCTCTCCACTGAGGAACCCCAGACGTACGTGGCTGAAGCTCAGTGTCAACAGCCAAAGCAAAGACAAAGTGATTGGCTGGCTGCTGCCGTCGCTGCTGTAATTGAAACGTTTTATGATCCGACGCGTGGATGCGATTGGATGACTGGATCGCTGTGCATCAAATGTTGGTGCAGTGACAGTGATTTTATTCTCATTTAATTGCTCATATATGAGCGAGCAACTGTTGCTCACAGTTGGTGGTGATGAAGTTCACTGCAGCGAGCTCGTGTCTGTTAAAGGCGTCACACAACTGTCTGGCTATTACACAGTTTCGACTGTGATTCTATTTTTTTATACTCATTTGGCGCTCGATGCGTCAGGCATCATCTGGAGCGACTGTGGGCTCAGTGTCCTGCTGAGGGACACTTCAACATGCCGGGTAGCAGAGCCAGGAATCAAACCACCACGACATGACATTAAACATAAAGTCACTGTGGATTCTCTAGAAAATCATTTAATTAAATTGAAGTACTGATAAAATGAATTCAGACCTTTGCAACCTCTACTTACATATCCTTATGTTTCCATGATTTTCCTCGACTAAATCAAGTTTTTCTGGGGACTTCGACATGTTTTTTCTCTTGTAAATGTTGTTTTCATGAACCATGTACAAAATGTTTCGTTGGTGTGTACAGATAAGACTGAAAAACGAATGCGGCGGATGTTTGAGCTGTAAGATCCGGTGACCTATTTAAAAAAAGCTCTTGAGAGAATTCAGACTCCTCTTGACTGAATCTCTTTATTACATGATATTCCAGAAATTTCAGAGCCAGTGAGAAACTTAAGTTTTAATTAAAATGCGAAAAGTACCTTTTAATCCTCTCACAAACAGGCCTGTGAACTCTCTGGAAAAAGCTCTGCAATAAGACAGACATCCTTCAGTCTTCATAATATATCATAAAAAACTGTATACGTTTTACTGCTGGTACAATGTAACTCTATGGGGCATTAAATTCTCTATTTCCTGTTATAGCTATGTTACAGGTTCAGGCAATTCTCCACTGGCTATTGGGAGGAGCTGTAAACATTATTACTATTGAGGCCCAGGCTGTATTTTGGTGAGAACATTAGCGAAGAAGCAACTTACTCATTGCCCCAGTGACATGAAACTGAAGTGGAGGGTTTTGTTTTTTTGTTTTTTTTTAAAGGCTCGGGCCTAACGAGAGAAGACACAGACACACAGAGAAATGGGTGGAGCTGGAGACACACAAACACACACTCACACAGTTGCGTAAAGAAGAAGAAAAAAAAAGCAAAAGAAAAGGAAAATAAAAAACACTGCCCTGAAGTCAATTCCACACTCAAGCAACATCCGTCTCTGATCTGGGAGCATTCTTGCAGCGGCGGCACAACAAGAGTGATGCGGCACTGAGGGCCATGAATTAAAAAGTCAATATGTAAAACCATAGAGGGATGCCATTTTGAAAAAGCGTTCCATCAATGGAAATCATATTAACATGATAAAGGGCAGATTGGGAGGCGAGGGCATTGATTCAGATGCCGCTCCGTGGCCCCGCCATGTCCACCTCAAACATGTTAATGAATCGTGCCGCAAAAACAGAGGTGGGGCGGTTTGATGGAGGTGAAGTGCGTGTTGTGTGTGGAGGAGGAAGAAGAGGGGAGGGGGGATCGCATGAGGGGAGAGAAGTTGGCTTTAAAGCAACAGGAGGTGGTTTGGGGAGCAAGTCGGTGGCGCTCTGGTCAGCTGCACCTCTGGGTGTCACATCAGTCGGTGTCTCAGCACCACCACTCCAGGATTGTTTTCTGAAGATGAAGTTTGGAAGAGGACAGCATAGGTGGCTGACTTGCAGAGGAGTTGTTTTTATTTTTTTTATTTTATTTTTTGGCAAGTTGGGAGTGGATCCAATTAGAGTGAAGCCTGGGAGAGAAAGATGGAGTACTATAATGCCACCCAGAGACCCAGAGTGCAAGAGCAGAGAGAGCAGAGGATTCACCCCCTGTTGACCATGACTACAGACACATAGCCTGGGGGAGGGAGCATCCAAGGCTTCACACATGCACACACACACACACATGCACACAAATATAGAGAGAGAGTGACATGAAAGCAACAAGGCAGTGCTGCCAGGCCAAACAGATGAATTACTTATCAAAGACGTGCACAGCAGACCGGCTATGAGGCTGCAACACACAGACAGCTGGGGCATTATCAATTCACCTTCAATTAGCTGTCCTTGGCACTGCCTGCCAATGGGACCTGGAGTATCAGTACATTCACAACCCATAAGCTCATTCAACAAAAAACGTGCTGAGGATCAGGTGGATCCTTTTGAGGAATTCAATTAAAACAGTCTCGAAATTAAAAAAAAAAAAACACACACACACACACACACACACACAAAAAAAAGAAGGAGAAAAAACACAGAGCCACAATTTCTATAGAAGGATGAAAGCAAAAGGATTATTTTCAATGCCATTGGAGGCCAAGAAAAAAAAGGGGAAGGGGGGGGCTCCTTCCTTGGAGTCTGATGGCACAGCACCTTTGTTAAATATGAACTAATTAAGTGGAAAAATGAAAGTGTTTCATCTTCATTAGTATCAGACAATAGGACTATGAAACATAATTGAGAGTAGTTCCACTTTAATAGAATGAACAGAAGTCATTTGGTATTGAAATGTGCAGGGTGATTTAGCCAAAAGAAAGTGTATTATTAGATTTAATAGAATACCTACACATGATCAATGCTCAGAGCACAGGTGGTAGTTTGTCTCTGGTTCTTCAAATGATTAGGCCGACGGAATAATGGCCAGCCGGATTCACGTTGCTCCCGCATTGATTACAAGGAGCAGCCCATTTTTCACAAAGTGGAGCTCCACACACTATTTATTAAGCCTTTACACATGTGACATAACAACTGGTGCATTATGCACTACGCACACTGGATTTGGTGAAATCAAGACGCAGTGCTAAGGCCTGTTGTTGATGATGATGATGATGAAGAAGTACACTAACTGCCACTGACAACATGGCCAGAAGTATGTGGACACAACAAACACATGAACCACTCACGGAGAATAATCATGCAGTGCTGCAGAGTGTTACAGTTCAGCCTAAAGGTGTTGGATGCAGGTCTGAATTAGCAGCAGGTCAAAGCCCCCAAAATGTCAAATATCTAGTGTTAAATTATCTCCTCTTGTGGTCATGTCTTGTGCAGAGAAAATCTGGCTTCATCAGTGTTTAATGCTGCATAAACCTAAATAAAGTTCTGTACGTGTGGAAAACCTGCACACTGTATTGGATGGGAATTCAGAGGCAACAACATACAGAGGATGAGTGAGATGGGTGGGTGGGGGTCCAACAGCAGATTTTTTGCCCTGAGGCCCTCCAACAGATTAATCCGGCTATGGTTGGATGGGGCTGAAGGCCAGTTTAGTTCTTCCACACAAAGCTGGAAAAACCATTTCTTTATGGACCTGACTTTGTGCATTGGCCATTTGTTGTATCAAATCTGGAAAGAGCTGTCCTCAAACTGGAGCCACGCTATTGTCCAAAATATTTCTGTGTGGCATCATTTGAACCAAGGCCACTAACGCAAATCATAAAAAACAGCGCTAGGCAACAGCGAGTCCACATACTTATGGCCATAAAGCCCAAGCATGCCAGACTCCAGATACCCCGACTTCACAGAAATTGTAAAGAGTTTTAACTCATGCAGCATGTGACCCCCCAAAAGAAAGGCGTGGCGTGCAAAAGCAACACGGTCATTTTTTTAAAAAACATGAGCACATCACAGAGCTCGGCCATATTGAGACGGCTGTCTTGAGAAACAGTGGGTCTTTATCACTTCAAAGGCTGACATCCCTCCGGCGTCTCGGGGAAGCCGTGACTGGCACTCGTACAGCCCTCTTTCTGCTGCATTTGTCCAATCTTAGAAAGCCCAGAGTCAGGAAACACAAGGTCTTTTCAAAGTTAGTCAACAGGCCTTTGAAGCGCAGCCAACGGAGTCAGCAACCCAGCGACAAGGTGCCGAGCCATTATCATTCAATAGACAGCCGGGATTTTGCATATTTAACAGGAAATTTCACTTTGCTTTTTTGACACGGGGCATTATGCATCCTCTGTACATAAAATCCATCAGCACCTTGCCAATTTTGTTTGTGCTTTTCCCATTTCACTGGGGAAATGTGTTTAACTTGCAATGCACACTACATTCAAAACATGCACTGGAATTAAATTATATGTCTGTTTGGACAAACAAATTGGACCACAGGTTCAAGGTAAACCGTTTTACCCATTTATTTATTTATTTTGTTAGCTTGTTTGTTTTAGCGCTGATATAACCTCGTGGGTTGAAAAACCTTAAATTAGGCCATTTGCTATCTTTCTATGCTTGTTTGTGAAAGAATATAATGCTATGTTCAGATCAGTTTCCTCAGAAAGAAGAAGCAAAAAGAAAACACAAGCAGCTGGGACAAAAACATCCACTGTCCAATGACATGTCTTATTTGTCTTTGAGATATTAACATTTGGTTTGATGATAAACTGTAGATGATGATTATAGTATCCACAAGGTTAGTGATGAACATTGGTTTTGGTGTCAGTCCTTTATAAACAAAGAGCAAACACCTATTTCTAGACTGAACATTTTACACTGCATGCTATTTCCTAGCCTTTATTCAAGCATGGAAATCTCAATTATATTAATATCTATTTTTCAAGAGACCAATGACTGCATCTAAACCAGGTTTATAACAATAAACACAACAAAGACTATGAAAATAGACCAATAACACTGTCACACACAACAACCAAATGATCCTTGATACAGTAACCACCAGGTTCTGCCATTAGTCCTGTGGAATCAAACAGCTGACGCTAGACTAACCAGGTTTGCACTGATGTATAACAGTAATAAGAAAAGTCAACTGCAGAAAACACAGAGACGCCAAGTAGCAGAACATACAGTGGATCATAATGCAAGCTATTATTATGACAGAGGGTCACACACACTCCTGGACAAGCCCCCAACACTAGCTACCTTGCTACATGATGTAGCCATACTTTGATTTTAAAGGAAAAAGTTGGTTGTGTTTATGACATGAATAAGGAAAGGCTTGAAATGCACTGAACACCACAGACTGATGGTGTCAGCCTCTGCTTAAGAGTGAAGAATGAGCCGATTCATTATTTTAAACTCTTCAGTATAAACCAAACAGCAAAATCCATCCACAAAAACACACTGTTGCCATTTATTATTTGGACTTGATGGTGCCATCTTGTCTCTCTGGTGTCTTCGCGAGCTTTGTTGTCCCTCAGCAGTCTAACGGTTACAGTAATAGCCGCGTTCTCGCCCGTTGGGATTTGCTCTGATGACCCAACTCGAGTGCATCCATTCCTAATGAGCGGCAGCCAGTGCCCGTCTTCTCGTGTGGGCTGTCAGCTGTCCGTCCCCTGGTAGAAGGAAGGAGGGAGAGCACCCAGCAACCCCTAAGTCCCCCGGAAGGGCAACTTCATAGGACGGGGTCCCATGGCGAGCTGCTAATGATCCGTATGATGGCCTGGGCCAGCCATTGTTTGGGCTACATTACCCAGAGTGGGACAAACAATCGTTTGCAGTGTCACTTGATAATGGCCCAAAAAGCAAATCTCACAGACCTTCATTCTTCACAAGGGTAATTAATTCGCTGCTGTGCTGGGATGCTTCGCCTCTTCCAGCTCTTCTCACACTGCCCCCACTATACTCTCCCAAAGATTTCCAATTGTTTTGCAGACAATGGTTTCAGAAGGCAGTAAAAGATCATTGATCAGAGGGCTATTTGCAAATACCCGTCTCCATACGGAGAAATGCATCTTACTGTGTTGCGTTAAGCAATTCCACATTTTAATGGGTGGAGTATTGATGGTTGATGCCAAAAGAGTATGGTATTGACACGCTCAAACACATCCACAATGAGGTCTAGAGGGGATAACACCAGCTCAGCACAATAAATAAAGGAAGGGGCATCAAACTGAGGAGGAGAAATTGCATAACACTGCAGAGCCCTCATAAAAAAAGTTACTATAATGTGTGTCATGATTGACTTTTATGATCAATGCTGCTGTACATCCCTGCAGCAGCAGAGCTCCCAGTAAGCAAGTCAGATCTATACTTCTCAGACTGGACTACGTAGTAATTACAATTGCCGATTAGCTACATGTGCATTATTGGATGTAATTAGGTGTTGATTAAAATTGGAACATTACTTGCAACAGCTCCAATGAGAGTGATAATAGCAGCACCAAAGATTGGACCTACATCTCCATACGTCATTCAAAGAAACATGGGGTACATAACAAAAAAAGCATTTGCTCTCCCTATTTCTGTATTACCAATAAATCCCACGCACTGAGAGAAATGAATGATCTTTCGACAAAACAGAGACAGCACGAGACAAGACAAATGTCTGTGCTTACATCAAATGTTCCCAGATACGAAACAATCCAACCACACCAATAAAGCAATCAATGCTAACCTAATCTCTGCAGCCTCAGCGGCACTTGCTTGCCATTTCTTAGCCCCAAAATGAAGAGGAAAAGAGAGCCTGAAAGGCATAAATAAATAAACCTCAAACCACTCGTGTTCTATTGCTGCCACTGAGGACGGAGGGGGGGGGGGCACAAACAGCCATCACACATCTACAGTATATAAAGCTCATTTCAGATCGGAGCGCGGCTTTATTCAAGCGCAGAGGTGAATTACAAACACAGTCACTTTCAAATTTGGTTAAAAGAGAGAGAGAGGTAGAGGAGGAAGAGATGAGGGAAGGGAGGCTGAGGATGAGTCATCTCTGCCGGTCTGGTTTGCCCACACTCCCCGTGCAGGGGCCGGCAGGGTGGGGTGAGCACTTTTTTTTTTTCTAAAGGGGAACAGACTGAAGCTGGCCTAGTCAAAGGTGCTTTGGGGGGGATAAGCTGGGCACTGTGTCTCAAATGGGGACACTCGAGTGGGTAAAGCCTGCCTTAAAGAGAGCTGTGCCTTTTCCCCCCACTGTGACTCTTCATACCTCCATCCAAGCAGAACTAAGGGCGCCGCTCGCCGAGATACAAAAGGGACAAAATCACTCTTTCACACTTCCACACTCCCATCTCTGCATACCCTGTGTGTGTGCATGAGTGTACGTACTGTACAGCACAGACACAGACTCACAAACACACACCGAAAAAAAGGCACACACACACACACACACACACACTCCCAGGCACAAGACTGCTCCCTTCTGGTCACATGGTGTGGCTACATCGCCTCCCCCAGCCCATCATCACATCAGGAGCAAAAGAACGTGGCTGGATATTGTCCAGATGCAGTTATAATTTCACTAATGCTCACTCAAATGTCAATGGGGTCCAGTGACAAAGGATTCTTAATCCCTCATATGAATTTAGCGCCCAAAGGCTGAGAAGAGGCGGTGTGTGCGGCAAAGATGAAGGAGCTGCATGAGGGGGCATACATTACACACAACTTGCCTCTGGCCTTAATGGGAGTGTTCAGTGAATTCAGCTGATATTTAAATCAGCGGGCAGACCGAGAATGATGAGCATGTCGAACTATTGAACTTTCCTTTATTCACCTGTCCCTGCTTGAAAACATGCTGCGCAAGTAAACGCAGATGAGCTGCCGTTGAGCCAAAAGCTGCACCGCACAAACACACCCATCCCATCAGCCTAAATCACTTAAGTGGGGCAGAAACAGAGAAGCGCTTCCCCCTCGTCCCCTAAGTGAGATGCTGTAGTTTCACTCTATTTGCCCAAATTATACTCTGCTGTCGGTAAGGCCGCCTCGTCCTCAGGAAGTGATGAATCAAAAGTGAAAGGCTAAAACTGCTGCAATTTGACTTTTTTTTTCTCTCTCTTGCTGCCGTTAAAACCTGAGAGAAGTCGAAACCTGACGATGTATTTCAGAAACTGCATGGCAGCCTCTTCGGCTGCAGGTTTGCTTCTGTGCCCATTGTTCCCCAAAAAATCCATTAAAAAACAGCTTGCAAAGCCATACTGCTGCCTTCACAAATGTAATATACATCGGGCTGAGTAGCACTGTAGTTTTATTGTTTTATCTATTTGTGCTGCAGTTTTTTTGTTTTTTTTAGAAACATAATGTTGTGTAACAGCTGATGGTCGGTCTAATGGAGACACTTTTTACCTGACATCTCACTCTGGTGTCTGGCTGCAGTCAATTAAAGATTAAAATGTCTTTATGTTGAATTTTAGCAGCAACAGAACACGTCTGATTTGATGAGGAAGTCTGGGTTACTTCTGGGTTTTTCCATTAGTTCCTTCTTGCTGTGTTTCAGAACAATAAGAGGGTCAACACATTTACTTCGTGTTAAATCAGAAGGATCACTTCAGTAAAATGAGGTTAGATTAAAGGACTATTACGACTGACATTTAGTGATTTTGTTTTTCTTTAATTTCCTTCGCACATAAATTACCTTCACACTCCCTCTTGTCACAAACCCTGCACACACACTGGGACCATTGTTTCCCTCTAGCAGTGGCCCTCATCAGAAGGGACAGCTCCTGCAGTTTCGGCACCAATAATTACTTGACTTCATGTCATAATCAAATCCCTTTAATAATGGGAACAATTCAGCGATTGCCTGGCGTAATCAAATTAGCCCGAGTCTTTTTGGATTTTCAATTATCTCCAGTCGGCGGAGCACTTTATCCAGGGCGCTGGCTCCGGCTCTGACTCGGAGCTCTGCGCTGCACCGGGGCTGACAGCAGCAGCCTCACAATTACAATGAGGCCGGGCTAATGTGATGACAAGATCGCCTGCCTGCCTTACTTAGCCTTTCATTTGTGCTGGGCCTCCTCGGCGTCCCCGGTCTTATCATCATGTCCATGTACCTGCTCTGCACTTGAGCAGCAAAACACACTGCTGCCTCTGTTTACTGACTCTTTATGTGGAGGGCAACCAGCATTAAAGCTGCTGGGTCCACCATTTACTCTTTTACAGTTTGCAAAGAAAAGGTTTGTTGAACAGGTTTGCAGCCTCCTCTTATTCATACAGCTCTACAAATGCTCCCTCGGAGGCTGCTCGGTGCAGCCTTCCACTGTTCGCCACCAGCTTTGAAGCAAAGTCGAGTCTTTGACACTGGCGGCCACCGGTGGGGGTAACAGCACCAATGAGGGAATCTGAAACTTAGCATGTACGGCTAGCAGCCATATGGCAGCAGAGTTCAGCTTAGCTGTTTGGTTAGGAGGGAAAAAATGAAATGAAATCTGTTTGGGTTAAAATACACTTGTGCCTTTAGAGAAGCTTCATCTAAACCAGCTTGTATTGACAACATGAGATGTATTAGTATCACTATAGCTGCTCCATCCAGGATCCATCATCTGATACAGTACAGCTACAGGTTTGTTAAGACTGAGTTTTCTTTCCCTTTTTTTTCTGTTTAAATACTCTCATGAAATGGCACGATTCAATTTTTGTAGTTAAGCTTGTTTCAACATCAAACTGAATGTTTGAGAATTTAGAGAATATAATGCCAACTGTACCAAGAGTTAACAAATATAATGGCACCTTCCTTGAAATGGTTCAATGGAGGCAGTGAAATACAGTTAAAAGCAGTTAAAAACACACAAACTCTTTAAATAACACATCTACTAAAGTGTGCAAATCACTTGCTAACATGCATCCCTAGTGGCTTTTACAGATAAAAGGTTTACAGGTAAAAATGCACAATACTACATTTGATTATTCAACTCTCAAAACTGTTTTCTACCTACATGTTTTATTCTCAATATAAGGAATATAAGGAAACACTGTGTTATTAAAAAAAACTCTTAGTATAATCAAAATAATCACTGTAACAGTGTAGTCTAACAGGTAAAACCCCACAACAATCATAACTACACTTTATATGTAGGCATACATCAGGATGTCCCATGTGGCTCCCACCTGATCATTCGTCAATGCTCTGATCTGCTTCTGATCGTCTTAACGCAGAGGAGAAACTGACTGGAGCGCTGTGAGCGCTCAGAGATCATCTTAATTAGCTCCTGTTTGAACGACGCCACGTTTGATGTGACCTCTGACCCCTTCACTGATTTGTCATTAACTGTTGGACTGAAGTGGTAAGAGGCAAAAAGTAAAACCTGCCAGATCTCTGAGGGCAGTCCAACAAGACGGCGTGTGTTCCTGTGGAGCCTCTCACCACTGCTGACAACACCGCTCGTACTGTTACATTAAAATGAACACAGGCAGCGACACCGACACTTTCCCATGTCTACTTTTAATAAAAGTCATGTCCACATGGAAAGGTTCTCTGCCAAAGCTCTTACATGTTCAATAAAGTTTACCTTGAATGATGAACTGATAGCAAAGTCCCTGAAAATAACACATTGATGCAGATAAATAAAATCTTCTCAGTTGTCCCTGAGTCTTTGGGATGAGACACACGTTCTTCCAAAGTTTCACTTGGAAAACAACTTGACACCGCAGCCAGGCAAATCAGGGAGTTTGGGCCAAATTTACAGTGAGGCACTTGATAGTTAGTTTTGAAAACGGAAACTTTACAGTAAGTATGCCTTATAAACTGTTCAGGCTGAGGGTAGTAGCAGCTGTAGTGTCCTTCGAGCAGGCGAGGCCAAGTGAACCACAATACAGGAAGACACCCAGAGAAAAGTGCACACTCATAGCACATATAACAGATTTAAAGCATAATAAATCTATGTTTTTTAAACTTTGTGGCAGCAGATAGAGAGCAGCAATAGATTCACCATCTGAAGAATTTAGTAGGTTTACAGTACGCGGGCATTCTGGACCAGATCAAAACTACTGAGCAAAATTTCATGCATTCTTGTCAGTGGGAGGCCAGTTTCTATTTGAAGAAAGAAAGACAGACAAAAAATCCACCATATAACCAGAACCACAAGCTGTGCAGTCTGCAGGCCGAGCTGACCAGAGGCCAACTCACAGCAAACGATGACTGTTTTGGATTTATTTTTTTTATTTTTTTTTTTCTAAAGGAGAACTGTCAACAAATCCCATGAAATAACCAAAACCAACAACGTGTTAGCCTGTCTCTGAATACTCTCTGACTTCCCTGAACTGTACATCAGTTCCTACAGAGGACGTAATCTTAAGAAATAAAGCTCACAAAAACAGAGTTTCATTAAAAAAAAAAAAGAAGCTGTCCACTGTGGTTTTAAACAAAAGTTCATCAAACATTTGTTGGGGATTTTCAGCTGCAGAGTTGCTCTGCTGAGTTTTTCTGGCAGCCGGACGGTGTATGTGCGATTTAGTCAAAATACACTGCAGTGTGTGTCTGTGTTTGTGTGTGTGTGCTCATGGTAATGAAGGAACATGTCACCCAGTGCAACAGTGTGTATCACTGATGAGTTTTTAATAGTTCTTGGACAACAATAGAGCTCTGGCACAGAGGAGTAACAAATATTAAACACAGGCGACATTTGTTAGTCGGATAAATTCATTGTTGCTTTGAGGCTTTTCACAGGATTTGTTGACAGAAAAAAAAAAACAGAATATCATCTGACTTTAAACTACAGTATCTTGTCACCCTCCTCAATGAGCCTGAATTGAGTTTTTCCCAGCGCAAAGAGCCCTTGCCTAAAGGCACGTCAAAAGTAGCACTATTCATTCTCTTCCAAAACCTGCCAGTCTGCAGATTCAAAGCAGCTGCTTTTAGTCACACGCCCTCAAAAGAAGAAGAACAATGCACCATCAAACATTTCCATAATTTAAACATTATATTTTAATCATGTTGCCTCGTGAAAGGACAAATAGATAAGTATAGTCGTCTCCCTATTTACAGTAAATGTTCCTCCTCTCTTTTTACTCATTGACAGCTTCACTGAAGTGATTACTCACCCTTGTTGAGGATTTTTTTTCCTCTTGAATATTCTCTATTTGAATATCGTTCCATAATCAACACAACATGTTGCTGCTTGTCTGTGTTTATATCACTGATTTGCATTCAAATCATATTTTCCCCCTTTCTCTCCCAGCATGCTCAAGTGCAGATGCTCCAGAGGTAGCTGGGAAAAGGTTGTGTGTGCCAAATATACTGTAGGAATAAATAAACACTTTATCAGGCCATGGAAGAGAGGAAAACCTATGTACGGGGGAGGAGCAGGACCGAAAAAAGGAGGGAAAAAGACTCCATTGTCCTCTTTCGAACGAGCAGTGTGAGAAGTGATAATTAACCGGTAATTAATTTGGTGGTCTTTATCTCAGAGCAATGTGTGCTCTGCGAAAGATTAGGGGAGCTTTTTAATAAGCGGCAGAGAGTTTGATTCTGCCTATTTCCGCCTGCAACAAATAAGCCTGTGTTTGTTTATTCCAGACAGGCAGCTGGCAGAGAGCTGCTGATACGTTCACAGGAAGGCTTTCCCAGTTTATTCTCTGTCTGCTGCTGCTGGTGGAGGCCTGGAACCCTGCATGTGTTGAGCACCTGACATCAGAACGCCACTGATAATTACAGATGAATGAATTTTCTCTCCTTTCCTCCTGTGGCTTTTTTATTTACAGTACAGCAACACGCTGGCAGTTATTTTGGGTTAAAAACCAAAGTGCTGTTATTTCATATGCACTGCAGAGCTAAAATGATTAGTCAACTGACAGAAAATTAATCATTCCAGTCTTTTTGTAAAGTAAAAATGCCAAAATTTCTCTGATTTTGGATTTTAAAATGTGAATATTTGCTGGTTCTGTTAGACTTCTGCGGTAATAAACTGAATATGTTTTTGCTTTTGGACTGGTGATCAGACAATACGAGCGATCTGAAGATGCCACCTTTGGCTCTGGGAGATTGTTGATGAGCATTTTTCACTGTTTTCTCACATTTAATCCAGAAAATAATGGGCAGACAAACGGAAAATGAAATTAACTGCAGCCCCAGTGCACTTGATGATAAAGAAGATGAAGGTGACAAACACAGGGAGGAAAGTGATTTTTGTTTTCTTTAAAGGTTTCTCTTTGTATTTAGTCACGTGAATGTTTATATCACTGCAGAATCTGTGTCTAAACAGCACTGTTCTCTAATTGTATAACTCATAATAATACTACCAATGCTGCTACCACCAAACAGTAGCTTATTAAGGGCACATTTGGCCAAAAGAACACCCAGTATCCGAATACAAACAGTGCATAGGTTTTGTCATGACCCAGCTCAGTATACGTTAACAGCTCTGAGTAATTTCCTGCTGACAATCTTCTATTTATGCTCAGCATTTATATTGGAGGGAGATAAATAAGGAAGGATATGAGATAATCTTATTATGAGAATTATTTCCTTTGCAATATGAAATCACACAAAGTGAATATTATGTTCAATTAAGTAAAATAAAAAAAAAAACCTCAAGCACAACCATGCAAGCAAAGAACTGATAAATAAATACTTAATTCCTTCACATACAGAAGCTGCTCATGGGGGGTTTTTGTTTTACAGTAAAGCAAATCCAGAGCTCTGCTGCCATCTACTGGCCACAGTGCAGCACAGTGAAGAGAAGCCAGTCAATCAGAGCAGCATACAACAGACATACAACTGCAGATAAAAGGAGAGCCATGTTGAGAACTAAATCAAAACATCTGAACATGGTATCGCTGAGAATTTTGAACATATCAGATATAAGTGTTTCATCAGTTGCATTATATCTAAATGCATTACTCACAGGAGCACATACACAGACAACTTCATCCATCCCTTGAAGCTCACAACTCTTCAAACACCTGCTGTGAAAACCTCCTGCTGACCACACATTCACAGAGAACAAAAAGCAACGCGAGGGCATTCGTTTCGACACCGGGCTGCAGTCCCGTCTGCGTCCACCAGATGTCCCTGTGCAGACAGAAATGCCACGGGCGCGCGCCACTCCTCTGTCCTCAGCCGACCTCTTCCAAAAACTGCAGCAACCACCCAGCATGCCCCCTTCTCCAAAGCCCCCACCGATCCAACCCACCCACCCCCTGCCTGCCAATACGCATCAGCCCCTGCATCCTCAATGGAGGAGACTCATCATGTCACCACACTGAACCCCGCAGAGGAAACAGATTCAGCCGGTTAAACAGGAGTTAAACCCTCCTGAGAAGCAGAGAACTGTCTCCTGGTTTATATTTATCATGCACACACTCATAGGAGGCGTGCTCGGTGAGAAGCCATGTCCGAAATGTCACACAAACCCACACCACTTCCTACTGTACGTCCTTCACTGGATGACCTAAATCAATTGTCAGTCCACACGACGGGGTGAGTGCCCCCTACTGGAGCTTGACCTTAACACTCCTCACTGCTGATCAAAAGGCCTGGAAAAAAATAAAAAATAAAAAGATTAAATTAGACTGCTCGCAAACACAGCCGCTCTGTGAATAATGAATAGGAGATGAACGCTGTCCTAAACAATAGAAGCCCCGGTGGCCGTTGTGCAGCTGTTCGGATGGCTCCCAGCATGCACTTCACTCCTGGGCAGTCTGTTCCTTTATACCCTCTAATACAGTAGCACACAGAGGCCGCACCTGCTGTCCCTGTGGCTGCCCCGGGCCGTCCAACAGCAACGCCACACAGCCAATAAAAGAAATATGAGCAGGATGAAGCAGGAGGGCAAACACACACATCCACACACACACACACTCACACACACACACACACAGTGCTCCCACTCTCTCTGTGAAGAATGAGGATATACGAGCACACAAAATCCAACTCTATTTGTCTCTACTACCCCCCTCCCTCCATCTCCATCCCTTTCCCTCTGCACTCTCTCTTCATCTCCCCACGGCAGAACTGACTAAAAGTAATTATACATGTTTAATAACTTCAAGGACTATAAAAACCGCTGTCGGGGGGCGAGGAGGTCCAGTTTAACGACGGTGATAAAAATGAGGGTAAGGAAGAGGGGACAGAGGAGGGGGGAAGCGGTGACAGTAAGAGAATGAGCTCGTGAGAGGAATCGGGGCCTCGGAAATATCCAGGGAATTACACTGCATGAAAAGTAGTTCAGGCCCATTTCAACGGTGAGTGTAAACTCTACTGGCATTAGATGAGCTGAGTGGCTCCTCATCAGAGGCCGGGGTCTACTGTGCTACCCACAATCCTCTTCTGCTCTGTCTACCAGCGCAGCTTAGAATATGCCATGCCCATATTCCTCGGGAGTATTGTCTTTAAAAGTCAAACAGACAATGGCGATGAGGGAAAACCTGTTTCAAAGGCGCTGAAGTGAAGCAAATCTCTTGTAGCTTGCCATCCTGACGGAGTCAGACACTCGTGGGCTGGGCTTGTATTAGTTTGAATTCTGGGAGTGTGGGATTGACGAGACAAAGCTACGCTGTCTGCTGTGTGAGAACACAGGGCGGTGAAGGAGAGATCGGGCTTTTTTGCTATAGACACTGAGTGATCCCGGGGTTAGTTCTGAATTTCTCTGCCTGCTCTGACTGACTGCGGTTCTGCCTATTTGGTGTGCAGCACAGCATGAAAATCCTCCGAATAACCCCCGGTTCACTCATTCCCACAGCCCTGAACACAGAGAAGACTCGCCATGTTTTGGGCGAGGGAAACACGTATTGGATCATGCAGCTCATCTTTTACTGACCTTGGCTGAGTTACATTTTTTGCTTTCGTTTTGTTTTCACTGTAACCTCCTGATCATTGAATTATTGGAAAAAGTGTAGATTTTTCTCAGCCTGCTCTAACTGTATGGTGGAATTCCTTTTCAGTTCACAGTGAAAAGGAACAGAAGGTCTGCTGGGTTCATGCTGCCTCTGCTCTTCCTTGCCCCAGGCCTGAGCATTTTGCAGTTATGTATTCTTTCCCAACTTCCTGACCTTGTCCAGGTCCAGGTGAGTGTAGATGGGTTCAGTCGACCCAGATGCCCGGCAGGTCTGCTTGGCCCGGGCTGTGCGGAGGCGCCCGCTGCCCCGCTGAGGGCGTGGGCGAGGAGTGTGAGGGACGCTGGGAGGAGGAGGAGGAAGAGAGGACATTCCTTGGCCTCAGGTGAAGCCGGGCGCAGTGCCGCAGTGCCGGACGCACACTGAGAGCAGGAATATATAAACACACTGAGCTGCAAGCTGCACCCGCTGGCACATGCACACACACACCACACACAGAGCCAGGAAAAACATGCACAGGCATGCATATGCACAAAGACCTGCTTGGATGTTCAAATTAAATTCATAACAATCTGAATGTAAACAAACAAAACGAGTAAAGCGCTCATGTCTGACATAAAAATACACAACCCCGGCCTGACTACACAGGTATGGTTTTTTCTGTATTTATATCACAAATACACCAACACACTGTTGGGTATTACAGCACACTGCCATCCTCCTGCTGCTACTTCCGGTAACGACAGCCAAGGCCCCAGCTCTAAAGAAAGAGTGAAGCCAGGGATCAGGCCTCCACGCCTGCCAAACACAACCACCACCCACCACCCCCCACCCTTCAGGACCATACTGCCCCTCACATAAACCCACTCAGCTCCAGCAGCAAAGCACAAAAGGATGTGGGAAGACTGTGGCAGGTGTCCCAAAACGGAGCGGACACACACATGCACGACAAAATATTTTGCTGATACAAACACAAGGCGGAGAAAGAAGAAGATGTAGGTGCAAAGTTGCACACTGACATCCAATACATGTCCAAAAAAAAAAAGAAAAACAAAACCAAGAGGAGTGTTCAATACTTCCTCCAGATTTTTATTTTTGTCAGGTTGGAAAAGCCTCTGAAACAGAAGTTGGATCATCTCAGGACACAGAAAATCCTCACTCACTAATAATGGAACAAACACTGAGGCTTTACTAATCAATCGGTTTATATAAACAGCGAATCAAAGGACCACTTGAGCTTTTCAGCCTCTTCTAGCTCAGAGTTTTGGTGTTAGGTTTATGGTTCAGTCTCGCTGCTCTCATCTCCAGCCTATTTCCAGCAGCAGAAGGCAGCTGTTCACAACAACAACAACTGTTTGCTAACATGTTAAGTCATAACAAATTTATAAGTTGAAAACATGTTTGGGCTGTGCATCTGTTAGCTTGTTGTGAAAAAATAATGATTGCAGCTTCAACATTAATAAAAAGAATATTCTAACCAGCAAATACTAATAATAATTTGAATTAAATCAGCATCATTTTCAAACATAAATATGCAGATTCTAGTCATAATGGCAATCTCACTACTCTGGGCCAAGTCTGATTCCCAGTCAGGGAACATGTTATGCATGTGTAGGGATCATCATGTCCCTAATTTACTTTTGTTAACTTTTAATTGACAAGTCAATGTATCATCAGAGTATAAAAGGCCAACATCTGAAAAATGGCCATCACAAATTTGCTGGGGTTGATTCTCTGTCATTCAACTTCAGTGATTAGTTCACGAATTCTAACGATAAATATTCAAAGTGCATATTTCTCTGTCCCATTAGGTGTGGACTGCACTGCCTGGATCAGATCTGACTTTTAATAAAAAAGTCCAGCAGCGAGCCAATACAGACACAGAGGAAGACAAACACACTGACACAAACACACTCGTGCCTGCGGAGTGACAGAGGAGAGGGATCTGTCGAGGAGACGTTGCCTTGGCCTCAGAAGATGGCTTCCCCTCCAGAGCCACAGGAGACAGGGAGACTCAGCACTGGCTGGCTTCGGGTTAGCTCCATTTGGCAACCAGCAGGCCGAGCTGGCCTCGACGTGTTCACAAATGAGTGTGGAA